>NC_057802.1:335411620-335633129 GCF_018294505.1 Triticum aestivum | reverse complement strand
AAAAACATTATCATAATCAATCCATGTGATCAAAAATATTATCCTAATCTTTACATATGATCAAAAAAATATCATAATCTGTCCATATAATCATAGTCTATCCCCATAATCTATCCATATGATCAAAAACTTATCATAATCTATATTTACATCGATCCATATTATTCATATAATCCATCAAACACACACACACACACACACACATATCCATATCAAATTTCCATCTATATTGTATATCAATCATCAATCTAATAGCATCCACATGCACATATCATATCAGTATTAAAAACATAATTTATATCTGAATTTGCACCCATGCATATATAAAATATACCATAATCTATATATTAGCATCGATCCAGACCCTAAAAATCTATACCTACTAATAAAGGAGGTGATATTCTTATTCCGTCATGCTATTTCACAGAAAACCCCCTGCTATTTCTAATAATCAACTCATAGTCTAGTTTTAAGTCATATTTTTTGCTTTTGCAAAAAAAACCCTAATATTTTTGTCAATCAACCCACATACTAGTTTTAATTTAGATTTTTCAATTTTGCAGGAAACCATGTGACATTTGATTTAATCATCCTGCAATACATATCAAATGATTTTTTAAAATATCCATATCTTTTAAACTATAACTCCAAATTTAACATGTATATAAGGAATTTGATTCAAAAAATGTGTACAATATGATTATGATGTTATTTTTACCTATTAATCATTTGACAAATGCTATTTAGGTTGCAACCTTAATCAATAGTGCATGATATGTCTTTGTTTCATATCGGTGATGGTCCGGATTGGAAATGAACACCTCAGCAAACCAGGATTGGAGACGAAAGAAACCATCTATAACCATGCATGCACACCTTGACAAACCTTGCGAGAAAAAAAGTATATTTCTCAACTTATGTCAAAGAGCGGGACGCCTGAGGATGGAAAACATTCAAACGCCTTGTGATTGTGTGAGCACTAAGGCTACCGTTGGCGAGGATGAGATGAAGGATAAGTGGAAACACAAATGAGATGCCATGTGTTCCAATAAAGAATGTGGACCTATTGGGGTCTCCAGTCATGGTTATTGGGTAGGGGAGTGTCATAGTTTTTTCTCCCGTTGCAATACACAGGCTCTTTTGCTAGTTATTATTAACATATATAGTGTATAGATCCATGCATATCATGCATATATAATGATTATTGCCATATATAGCTAGCTATTTTTATTGACATGCATATTATTCATCCGAAAATATAGAAAAATGAAATAAAAAACTAGTGGAGCTTACTCACCTCAGTGGGATGCGGGAGGTCGACCGGCGTACGGGATGGTGGCGACGGCCGACGCGTCGAATTGGCAGAGCCCGCGACGGCGTCATCCTGGGTGATGAAGCAGAGATGGTGGCGGCTGCTCCCTCGGCCCGTGGGATGAAGGATAGTCGGCGGCGGCAACTGGTAGCAAGCTTGGGTCGCGGCGACATGCTTCGGTTGAGGACGAGGATGGCGACGGTGGCGCAGCATGGTTGTACGGTGTCGCCAGTATGCGCTTCACATAAAAGACAGGGGAAGGGGCAGGTGGGCAGGATACAATCCAAAAAGAAGCCGAGTACTCGGCCGATATAGGAGGCGATGCATTATGTGTTTTAGAAAGAGAAAAGTGAAAATACAAGCGGGGTGTCATTGGAGCGTACTAGGCTTATATCGATCACCATTACAGTAGGCATTAAGCATGCCGAAGGCGACCACGTGCAGTCCATTTGCCAACAACCAAATGTAAGCCATGTAGTTTTTTGAATATATCGAGGTGGATACGTACACCGAGGGTTTTTCCATAATAGTCGGCTTATCTTGGTACAAGCCGATATAATTTCTTTTTAAGGTTTTTGTACTCGACTTACATGTGGATACACTAAGAGCCCGTAAAATTACAGTCCGCTTACGTCCGGACACTAGGCAGCATGTGATTTTCCTATTGAGATACATACCTCCAGCCATGACTGCAACAAATTCGGTGTTTTGATCCTTGTGTTAGCAAGTGTGTAGCAACTAATGTTGATCTGTGATGAGGAGGATGAGGATACGAGAAAGTTGAGTGAGGGAGAGGCCGGTATTGGCGCTGCCATCATTATCATCATGCAGGGGAAGGGCCCGAGCATTGGGGCGGAAGTTGGCGCAAGATCACCGGTCTGGATATTCCGAATCAAGATGTTTCACTTGGGCATCCTCATCCGAGTATCGAATCCATCTCATGTAAATTAATAAATAGGTTTACTAATAATAATTGTGTATGTTAGGTGTGACGTTATATATGTTATGTGTAGTGCATTCACATAAAATATGAAGTGAAAAAGTATGACTAACAGTACTAGTCAAAAAAACCACAGGGTGATCCACCGACATAAACTTGTGCCTATTCCATAGATCGGTTGGGTCACCAAAGGTAAGACCCATGGGCGAAGCCGCCAAACCATACCATACCTATTGGGATCTAATTGCCATGGGTTCCAAAACCTATTGGTGGGATTGCCATCTTTAATCATCTCGTACTCAGAAAGTTTGTTGTAGGGTGGAACCCTACATGGAAATATTTTCACACTTGGAGGGGGGAAATAGGTTGAACGTAAGAACACAAAGAGGAAATTCACTCAAACAAAACCCAATCACACATCCACTAGAATAACATAGTTGAGATCCACAAGAATACAAGAACAATTCAAGGAAACAAGCACAAAGGTTAGGTTCTTCCCACTCCTAAGGATGTGAGGTCTTGATGATTGTCTTCTCCAAGAGGAGGTCTTGATATCCACTTGGGATCTTCTCTTAGGAGGTCTTGATCTCCAAGAGGAGTGGTCGAAGGAGCAAAGCTCTATCATATATACTTTTCTAACCCTAAATAATGTCCTAGGCACGGAATATATAGCTAGAGGGAGGTAGAGGACGACTTGGGAGGCAATACAGGAAACCTTCAGCCGCAACCTGGGAGGGCCATGCGCATGGGGTAAGTGAGGCCCATGTGCACGGGGGTCCCATGGGCACAGTACACGCCCGTGCGCGCGGGGTGCTACAGCGGCGAGGCCCGGGCGCATGGGGTCGGAGGCCAGGTGCACGGGGGTGCATGTCTTCACTTCCAATAGCTTTCTGGGAGGGCCGTGGGCACGGTTTCGGGGGAGGCCGTGCGTACGGGGTTGCCTAGGACTTGTTGTTTTAGACTTGATGAGCTTCTCCTTCTTCCGTGTGGCCTTGGTGTCCTTCTCCATGGCCTGCGGCATGCTCCCTAGCTGCTTTGTGGCGGTCGTCCTCATACCTATCGACACATATGACATTTTGGTACCATCCAAGTTCCATTCGTATCCATGTCAATCTCGAAGAGGAGTGAGTTTACCTTGGTTTCCATGGCACGTGGGCGAGCTCTTGTCATAGGTTCACGTGGTGCTTTATGTGTTGGTGTAGAGTCCATGGGGATGATAGAAGGATGCTTCACATCATATCCCCCCTTGGGAGAGATCCATCGTCGGATCGTGATCTTCATCACCATGGTATGGGGCCAAGTCCTTGACGTTGAAGATGCCACTTAAGTTGTACTTGTTACGTGGGATGTCGATCTTGTAGGCGTTGTCATTGTAACGGACGAGCACTTTGAAGGATCCATCAGCTCGCGGTAGTAGCTTGGACTTGTGCTCATTGGGGAAGCGGTCCTTGCGGAGGTGTAGCCATAATAGATCGCCCGGTTCGAACACCATGGGGGTCTTGTTGATGTTGAGCTTGGTGGCGAGATAGTGTACTTGACGCTCGATCATGGACCTTGTATCTTCATGCATCTTGTTGAGGTAAGTTGCTCTTGCGCTTGCATCCATGTTCGGACGTTCTTGGAGTTGTAGAGGAAGGATGTCCAAGGGCGACAAAGGGTTGAAGCCGTAGATGACCTTGAAGGGGGACTTGCCGGTAGTAAAGTGTCTTGCGAGATTGTAGGCATACTCACTGATGGGTAAGCACTCCTCCCACTCCTTGATGTTCTTCTTGATCAACACACGTAGTAGAATAGATAGCGTCTGGTTGGTGACTTTCGTTTGGCCATTGGTTTGAGGATGATAGTCCATCGAGAATAGTAGCTTGATGTCGAGCTTGGCGCATGGTGTCTTCCAAAAGTAGCTTAGGAGCTAGACGGGCATAGTGTCTCTTTTGGTGGCTAAGATCACTAGATTTTTCTTGTTGCTCATCGTGGAGGCACTCAATTTGGGCTTGTGCCGCTCACTCTCTTTATGGTGGTTCACTCTCTCACTATTCTCTCCATGATGGGTGGATGCTTGCTTCTCGGCGATCACTTGACTTGGTGACATAGGTCGTAGCACGTATGCCTTGCCCTTCATCTTGAAGCTATAGTGGTTGGTACGCCCATTGTGGATGATGCCGTGGTCAAATTGCCAAGGTCTTCCTAAGAGGAGATGGCACATGGACATAGGAACTACATCACACTCCAAGGTGTCTTCGTATGCGCCAATCTTGAAGGAAAATTGCACGGTGTGCTCCACTTGAATGGTGTCGAAGTCGCTAAGCCATTGGACCTTGTAGGGGCGAGGATGCTTCATCTTGAACAATTATAGCTTGGAACATAGCTCTTCACTTGCCAAATTGTGGCAACTCCCTTCATCGATGATGACCTTCACGGAACGTCCATTGATGCCCACTTTGTTGTGGAAGATGTGGCAACGTTGGTCTTCATCGTGCTGGTGTTGAGGGCGTCAAGACCTTGAAGACCACAAGAGCGGGGCTTGAATTGTTGTCGCAAAAGACTTGGTCGTCTTCATCTTCATTCACTCGCCGGTGCATGGCCACGTGCTCAAGTTCTTCCATTTCTTCCTCACTCATGGAGTCATCGGAAACGTCGTTGTTGGTGATCATGGTGCGCCGAGTGGGACACTCAAATGTCGTGTGGCCTCGGCCTTGACATGTGAAGCATTTGATGGAACTCAACTTGACGGTCTCATCCGTTGGAGTAGTCGATGATGAAGCTCTCAGCTTGAAGTTGCTTGTAGTAGGAGGACGACTTGAAGATGTCAAAGTTTTCTTGTAACTTGACTTGTCGTTGTTGCTTGGTGTAGCTTTCGTCAAGGTAGAGGCGTCGTAGTTGTTGAAGCTTGATTGTGTGAACTGTAGGACTTGGAAGAGTACTTGGTGTATTTGTAGTCGTCTTGCACTTGTCGCTCGGCCTTGGTCGCTTGGTGAACTAGCTCGAGGAGGTTGGAGTATAGTTGGAAGTCCACAATTTTCTTGATAGGATGGTTGAGTCCATTCAAGAAGCGAGCCATGGTTTGCTCGTCATCTTCCTTGACATTGGCCCGTATCATGGTGATCTCCATTTCTTGGTAGTATTCTTCCACCATCTTCATGCCTTTCTTTAGAAGTTGCAACTTCTTGAAGAGATTGCAGGTGTAGTGTGTAGATACGAAGCGAGCTCTCATGACATCCTTCATTTGTGTCCAAGTCGTGATGGTTGGTTCGCCTTTTTCCCTTCGTCGCTCAATCACTAGTTCCCACCAAATGAGGACGTAGTCCCGAAACTCGAGGGAGCTATGGCGATTTTATTCTCCTCTTCATAATTGTGAAGACGGAATATCTTATCGACCTTCAATGCCCATGAGAGATACTCCTCGGGAGCACTTAGCATGGACGTACCAGCGCCGGCGTGAAGCACTGGCTCTATTTTCTCATGTATGTAACCTTCCCCCGCGCTGGGGGATCGTTGCTTCCGGAGAACTTGGGCATGGTGAACTTGAACTTGTCGTAGTGTTGTTCTTCAATTTCATGCTCCTCTTGATGGACTTGCTGATTAGGTCGCGACATTTGTGCTTGGTTCCTTCTTTCTTGTTGCTCTTCATGGTGAGTTGCTTCATCTTGTCGTTCTTGGCGAAGTCTTTCTTCTTGTTCACGCACTTGACGGTTGCGTTCGCCGATGGCTCTAGTGGCCTCACGGAGTGCGCGTTCTTCTTCAAGGGCTTGTTCATCCCGACGTATTTGTTCTTGCTGAATCGCGTCGCTGTGTTGAGGTGCTCAACATGGTGATTGCTGAGGGTGCGCTCGGTCCATTCCATCTTGTTCTTGACAACAAAGCCGGTCGTGTTCTCGAACACAGTCTTGCAAACCATTTCCATGGAATGGATTTTCTTGAGCTTGGCAATCTTGAGGGTCGTCGCGCCGATGAGAACGAGCTCGAGGAGGACTTGCATCAGAAGAAGAGTCCGAAGATCGTTGACTTGAGTGGCACCATTTTGACAAAGAGGTGGTGGAGGACGCACGACTCACGATCATGTTGCAAAATTCTTTCATTTGTGTGGTGAGCTTGGCGTCGAGTTAGTCCCGGTTTCTTGCTTCTGATTGGCGTAGGTCGGTGGCGAGTTGCTCGATGCGGTCGCCCAAAGCTTCACTTTCTTGATGTAGAGCTCGTTGGATGCCGAAAAGGTGAATTTTGGTGATGTAGTCGTTCGCTTCATCTTGATTCTCCAAGAGTGGGTTTGCCGAAGTGCTTGGCCTATCCATCATAACCAAGAGGTGGTGAGTAGGAAAATGAGAGAACAATACCAAAGTTACCTTTTCTGAAGATTGAGGATGTATCGAGTATCACTCAACGGATTGCTATAATAGGAGAATTGGTACTGGGTTTTGTTTTCTCACACCTAAAAGTAAAGGCTTATGGAGTAGCTTGGTTAGGAAGAGTGGTACAAAATTCAAGCACGTGTTAGACAAGGTATTGATAATGTTGAAGAGATGCACAAATTGCAGTAAGAGAAACAGATCAAACGCAGTGTATCACTAGGAACACACACATGGAAGATAAGTGGGATCCGCACAACCAAGGAATAAGCTCAAAATGTGGAACCACGGAAAATACTCTTGTTGTACATATACTAGAGAGACGCTAGCTCGATTGCTCCAATGGTCTAGATACGCTTGTGCACCAACCTATGAGAGAAACGTGTCGTCCACAATCCCAAGTATGTCTTGGAAATATGCCCTAGAAGCAATAATAAAATGGTTATTATTATAGTTCCTTAATCATGATAAAGGTTTATTATTCATGCTATAATTATATTGATCGGAAAATTAAATACATGTGTGAATACATAAACAAATACCAAGTCCCTAGTAAGCCTCTACTAGACTAGCTCGTTGATCAAAAGATGGTTAAGGTTTCCTGACCATAAACATGAGCTTTCATTTGATAACGGGATCATGTCATTAGGAGAATGATGTGATGGACAAGACCCATCCGTTAGCATAGCATATGATCGTTCAGTTTATTGCTACTGCTTTCTTAATGTCAAATACATATTCCTTCGACCATGCAACTCCCGGACTCCGGAGGAATTCCTTATGTGTATCAAACGTCAGTTCATAACTGGGTGATCATAAAGGTGCTCTACAGGTATCTCCGAAGGTGTCTGTTGAGTTGGCATGGATCGAGATTGGGATTGTCATTTTGTATGACGGAAAGGTATCTCTGGGCCCTCTCGGTAATGCAGCATCACAAGAAGCTTGCAAGCAAAGTGACTAAGGAGTTAGTTACAAGATGATGTATTACAGAACGAGTAAAGAGACTTGTCGGTAACGAGATTGAACTAGGTATTGAGATACCAATGATCGAATCTCGGGCAAGTAACATACCGACGGACAAAGGGAACTACATATGTTGTCATAAAGGTTTGACCGATAAAGATCTTCGTAGAATATGTAGGAACCAGTATGGGCATGCATCCAGGTCCCACTATTGTTTATTGACCAGAGAAGCGTCTCGGTCATGTCTACATCATTCTCGAACCCGTAGGGTCCAGACGCTTAACGTTCGTTGACGATATAGTACTATATATGAGTTATGTATGTTGGTGACTGAATATTGTTCGGAGTCCCGGATGAGATCACGGACATGACAAGGAGCTCCGGAATGGCCCGGAGGTTAGATTGATGTATACGATGATAGTATTCGGTCTCCGGAAGGGTTTCAAAATACACTCGATAATTATTGGATCGCCGAAAGGGGTTCCGGAAGGCCGCGGGGAGTTGTTGGGCCTAACCCGGCCAAAAGGAGGGGAACACACTAGCCCACAAGGGGGCTGGCGCACCCCACCTCCAGGTCGCCAGCCCTAGGAAGGAAGGGGGAGGGGCTGGTCCCCTGCTGCCTTTCTCCATGCAAGGAAGAAGGAAAGGGAGGTGCCCTAGGGGCCACGGGCCCCCCTCTCCTTCCCCCCACGTGCCAATTATGGAAGGGGCACGCCTTGGCAGGCACCCTAGGGTAGCCGCCGGCCCCCCTTGGGGCGCGCCCTAGGCTGCCTCCTCTCTGCCTCCACCTATATATATGAGAGGAGGGGAGGGGCGCCACAAACCACGATTCACCAAGCCATGTGCCGGCGCCCCCTCTCCCTCTAATTCATCCTCATCTCTAAATCCGTTGTGCTTGGCGAAGCCCTGCGTAAATAGTTTTACCACCACCTTCACCATGCCGTCGTGCTGCCGGAACTCATCTACTACTTTGCCCCTCTAGCTAGATCAAGAAGGCGAGGATGTCATCAAGCTGAATGTGTGCTGAACGCGGAGGTGTCGTACATTTGGTGCTTGATCGGAACGGATCGCGAAGGTGTACGACTACATCAACCACGTTGATAAATGCTTCCTCTTAGCGATCTACAAGGGTATGTAGATGCTCACCCCCTCTCGTAGCTATGCATCTCCATGGATAGATCTTGCGTGTCCGTAGAATTTTTTTTGTTTTCCATGCAACGTTTCCCAACAGTGGCATCATGAGCCAGGTCTATGCGAAGATAATATGCACGAGCAGAACACAAAGGAGTTGTGGGCTTTGATGTTCATATTGCTTACCCCTATGTCTTATTATAATTCGGCGGTATTGTGGGATGAAGAGGCTCGGACCAACCTTACATGCCCACGTACATGAGATCGGTTCCACCGACTAACATGCAACTTGTTTTGCATAAAGGTGGTTGGCGGGTGTGTATTTCTCCCACTTTAGTTGAATCTAATTTGACTACAGCAGTCCTTGCAGAAGGTTAAATAGCAACTTGATAATCACCGTTGTGGTTTTGCATAGGTAAGAACAGTTCTTGCTAGTTGCCCATAGCAGCCACATAAAACTTGCAACAAAAAAGTAGAGAACATCTAACTTGTTTTTGGAGGGCATGTTGTGATGTGATATGGCCAAGACATGATATGATATATGTTGATGTATGCATGAGATGATCATGTTTTGTAATAAGTTCACGACTTACATGTCGATGAGTACGACAACCAGCTGGAGCCTTAGGGTTGTCTTTAATTATCGTATGACCTGCGTGTCAATCACTTAGCACCATGTAATTGCTTTACTTTATCGCTATGTGCTAGCAATAGTTGTAGAAGCAATAGTTGGCGAGACGACCCGACGCAACGATGGAGATCAAGATGTCACACCAGTGACGATGGAGATCATGCCGTTGCTTTGGAGATCAAGATCAAAAGCACAAGATGATGATGGCCATATCATGTCACATATTTTGACTGCATGTGATGTTTATCCTTTATGCATCTTATTTTGCTTAGAACAACAGTAGCATTATAAGATGATCCCTTCACTTAATTTCAAGATAAAAGTGTTCTCCCCGAGTATGCATCATTGCTAAAGTTCATCGTTTTGAAGCACCTCATGATGATCGTGTGTGATAGATTCTACGTTCACATACAACGGGTGTAAGCTAGTTTTGCACATCCAGAATACTTGGGTTAAACTTGACAAGCCTAGCATGTACAAACATGGTCTCGGAACACTGGAGACCGAAAGGTCGAACCTGAGTCATATAGATATGATCAACATGGAGATGTTCACCATTGAAGACTACCCCATCTCACATGATGATCGGATATGGGTTAGTTGATTTGGATCATGTATCACTTAGACAACTTGAGGGATGTTTATTTAAGTGGGAGTTCATTAGTAATTTGATTATTTGAACAAAAAATTATCATGTACTTAGTCCTAATAGTCTTTGCAAATCTATGTTGTAGATCAATGGCACGTGCTACCGTTCCCTTGAATTTTAATGCGGTCCTAGAGAAAGCTAAGCTGAAAGATGATGGTAGCAACTACACGGACTGGGTCCGTAACTTGAGGATTATCCTCATTGCTGCACTGAAGGATTATGTCCTTGATGCACCGCTAGGTGATAGACCTGCTGTAGGAGCTGATGCAAATATTATGAATGTCTGGCAGGCTCGATCTGATGACTACTCGATAGTTTAGTCTGCCATGCTTTACGGCTTGGAACCGGGACTTCAAAAGTGTTTTGAACGCCACGGAGCATATGAGATGTTCCAAGAGCTGAAGTTGATATTTCAAGGTAATGCCCGGGTTGAGAGATATGAAGTCTCCGACAAGTTCTTTAGCTGTAAGATGGAGGAGAACAGTTCTGTCACTGAACACATACTCAGAATGTCTGGGTACCATGCTACCTCTTGAGCACTACATTGGTTTTCCCTTCAAGAGGAAAGGGTGATGCAGTAAAGTAGCATAAGTATTTCCCTCAGTTTTTGAGAACCAAGGTATCAATCCAGTAGGAGACCACGCTCAAGTCCCACGCACCTACACAAACAAATAAGAACCTTGCAACCAACGCGATAAAGGGGTTGTCAATCCCTTCACGGCCACTTGCAAAAGTGAGATCTGATAGAGATGATAAGATAATATTTTTGGTATTTTTTTCCTAAAGACTAAAAATAAAGAAAGCAAAATAAATGGTAATAGAAATAATGGTAGATTAATATGATAGAGAATAGACCCGGGGGCCATAGGTTTCACTAGTGGCTTCTCTCAAGAGCATAAGTATTACGGTGGGTAAACAAATTACTGTCGAGAAATTGATAGAATTGAGCATAGTTATGTGAATATCTAGGTATGATCATGTATATAGGCATCACGTCCGTGACAAGTAGACCGACTCCTGCACTATTACTCCACACATCGACCACTATCCAGCATGCATCTAGAGTATTAAGTTCATAAGAATGGAGTAACGCTTTAAGCAAAATGACATGATGTAGAGGGATAAACTCATGCAATATGATATAAACCCCATCTTTTTATCCTCGATGGCAACAATACAATACGTGTCGTTTCCCCGACTTCCAATGGGATCGAGCACCGCAAGATTGAACACAAAGCTAAGCACTTCTCCCATTGCAAGAAAGATCAATCTAGTAGGCCAAACCAAACTGATAATTCGAAGAGACTTGCAAAGATAACCAATCATACATAAAAGAATTCAGAGGAGATTCAAATATTGTTCATAGATAATCTTGATCATAAACCCACAATTCATTGGATCTCGACAAACACACTGCAAAAGAAGATTACATTGAATAGATCTCCAAGAGAATCGAGGAGAACTTTGTATTGAGATCCAAAGAGAGAGAAGAAGCCATCTAGCTAATAACTATGGACCCGAAGGTCTGAGGTAAAATACTCACACATCATCGGAGAGGCTATGGTGTTGATGTAGAAGCCCTCCATGATCAATGCCCCCTCCGGCGGAGCGCCAGAAAAGGCCCCAATATGGGATCTCACGGGTATAGGAGGTTGCGGCGGTGGAAATAGGGTTTTTTTGCTCCTCCTTTGATGTTTTCGGGGTACGTAGGTATATATAGGAGGAAGAAGTAGGTCGGTGGAGCCACGAGGGGCCCAAGAGGGTGGAGTGTGCGCCCCCCTGCCTCGTGGCCTCCTCGTTGATTGCTTGACGTCCACTCCAAGTCCTCTGGATCATGTTTGTTCAGAAAATCACGTTCTCAAAGGTTTCATTCCGTTTGGACTCCGTTTGATATTCCTTTCCTTCAAAACACTGAAATAGGCAAAAAAAAGCAATTTGGGCTGGGCCTCCGGTTAATAGGTTAGTCCCAAAAATAATATAAAAGTGTATAATAAAGCCCATTGAACATCCAAAACAGATAATATAATAGCATGGAACAATCAAAAATTATAGTGTTATTGATAGAGTTCTTCAGTCACTGCCACCAAGCTACAAAGGCTTCGTGATGAACTATAATATGCAAGGGATGAAGAAAACGATTCCCGAGCTCTTTGCTACCTCTTGAGCACTGCATTGGTTTTCCCTAGAAGAGGAAAGGGTGATGCAGTAAAGTAGCGTAAGTATTTCCCTCAGTTTTTGAGAACCAAGGTATCAATCCAGTAGGAGGCCACGCTCAAGTCCCACGCACCTACACAAACAAATAAGAACCTTACAACCAACGCGATAAAGGGGTTGTCAATCTCTTCACGGCCACTTGCAAAAGTGAGATCTGGTAGAGATAATAAGATAATATTTTTGGTATTTTTATGATAAAGACTAAAAGTAAAGAAAGCAAAATAAACGGCGCCAGAAATAGCTTGTTGACGGGAGATTAATATGATGGAAGATAGACCCGGGGGCCATAGGTTTCACTAGTGGCTTCTCTCAAGATAGCATAAGTATTACGGTGGGTGAACAAATTACTATCGAGCAATTGATAGAATTGAGCATAGTTATGAGAATATCTAGGTATGATCATGTATATAGGCATCACGTCCGTGACAAGTAGACCGACTCCTGCCTGCATCTACTACTATTACTCCACACATCGACCGCAATCCAGCATGCATCTATAGTATTAAGTTCATAAGAACGGAGTAACGCTTTAAGCAAGATGACATGATGTAGAGGGATAAATTCATGCAATATGATATAAACCCAATCTTTTTATCCTCGATGGCAACAATACAATACGTGTGGTTTCCCCTACTGTCACTGGGATCGAGCACCGCAAGATTGAACCCAAAGCTAAGCACTTCTCCCATTGCAAGAAAGATCAATCTAGTAGGCCAAACCAAACTAATAATTCAAAGAGACTTGCAAAGATAACCAATCATACATAAAAGAAGTCAGAGAAGATTCAAATATTGTTCATAGATAATCTTGATCATAAACCCTCAATTCATCGGATCTCGACAAACACACCGCAAAAGAAGGTTACATCAAATATATCTCCAAGAGAATCGAGGAGAAATTTGTATTGAGATCCAAAGAGAGAGAGAAGAAGCCATCTAGCTAATAACTATGGACCCGAAGGTCTGAGGTAAACTACTCACACATCATCGGAGAGGCTATGGTATTGATGTAGAAGCCCTCCGTGATCGATACCCCCTCCGGCAGGACACCGAAAAGGCCCCAAGATGGGATGTCACGGGTACAGAAGGTTGCGGCGGTGGAATTAGGTTTTCGTGGTGCTCCTCGATGGTTTGGGGGTACGTTGATATATATAGGAGGAAGAAGTAGGTCGGTGGAGCCACAAGGGGCCCACGAGGGTGGAGGGCGCGCCCAGGGGGTAGGTGCGCCCCTGCCTCGTGGCCTCCTCGTCGGTTGCTTGACGTCCACTCCAAGTCCTCTGGATCACGTTTGTTCCAAAAATCACGTTCCCGAAGGTTTCATTTTGTTTGGACTCCGTTTGATATTCTTTTTCTGCGAAACACTGAAATAGGCAAAAAAACAGCAATTTGGGCTGGGCCTCCGGTTAATAGGTTAGTCCCAAAAATAATATAAAAGTGTATAAATTAGCCCATTAAACATCCAAAACAGAATATATAATAGCATGGAACAATCAAAAATTATAGATACGTTGGAGACGTATCAAGCATCCCCAAGCTTAATTCCTGCTCGTCCTCGAGTAGGTAAATGATAAAAACAGAATTTTTGATGTGGAATGCTACCTAGCATATTCCTTAATGTAATTTTCTCTATTGTGGCATGAATGTTCAGATTCGAAAGATTCAAGATAAAAGTTTAATATTGACATGAAAATAATAATACTTCAAGCATACTAATAAAGCAATCATGTCTTCTCAAAATAACATGGCCAAAGAAAGTTATCCCTACAAAATCATATAGTCTAGCTATGCTCTATCTTCATCACACAAAGTATTTAATCATGCACAACCCCGATGACAAGCCAAGCAATTGTTTCATACTTTTGATGTTCTCAAACTTTTCAATCTTCACGCAATACATGAGCGTGAGCCATGGATATAGCACTATAGGTGGAATAGAATGGTGGTTGTGGAGAAGACAAAAAGGAGAAGATAGTCTCACATCAACTAGGCGTATCAACAAGCTATGGAGATGCCCATTAATAGATATCAATGTGAGTGAGTAGGGATTGCCATGCAACGGATGCACTAGATCTATAAGTGTATGAAAGCTCAACAAAAGAAACTAAGTGGTGTGCATCCAACTTGCTTGCTCACGAAGACCTAGGGCAATTTGAGGAAGCCCATCAATGGAATATACAAGCCAAGTTCTATAATGTAAAATTCCCACTAGCATATGAAAGTGGCAACATAGGAGACTCTCTATCAATGAAGATCATGGTGCTACTTTGAAGCACAAGTGTGGTAAAGGATAGTAACATTGTCCCTTCTCTCTTTTTCTCTCATTTTTTTATTTGGGCCTTTTCTCTTTTTTATGGCCTCTTTTTTTCCTTTTTTTTCTATTTTTCGTCCGGAGTCTCATCCCGACTTGTGGGGGAATCATAGTCTCCATCATCCTTTCCTCACTTGGGACAATGCTCTAATAATGATGATCATCACACTTTTATTTACTTACAACTCAATACTTAGAATAAAATATGACTCTATGTGAATGCCTCCTGCGGAGTACCGGGATATGCGATGAATCAGGAGTGACATGTATGAAAGAATTATGAAGGTGGCTTTGCCACAAATACGATGTCAACTACATGATCATGCAAAGCAATATGATAATGATGGAGCGTGTCATAGTAAACGGAACGGTGGTAAGTTGCGTGGCAATATATCTTGGAATGGCTATGGAAATGCCATGATAGGTAGGTATGGTGGCTTTTTTGAGGAAGGTAATGGTGGGTGTATGATACCGGCGAAAGGTGCGCGGTATTAGAGAGGCTAGCAATGGTGGAAGGGTGAGAGTGCGTATAATCCATGGACTCAACATTAGTCATAAAGAACTCACATACTTATTGCAAAAATCTATTAGTTACCGAAACGAAGTACTACGCGCATGCTCCTAGGGGGGATAGATTGGTAGGAAAAGACCATCGCTCGTCCCCGACCGCCACTCATAAGGAAGACAACCAATAAATACATCATGCTCCGACTTCATCACATAACGGTTCACCATACGTGCATGCTATGGGAATCACAAACTTTAACACAAGTATTTCTCAGATTCACAAATACTCAACTAGCATGACTCTAATATCACCATCTTCATATCTCAAAAAAATTATCAAGTATCAAACTTCTCATAGTATTCAATGCACTTATAAGAAAGTTTTTACTAATCTTGGATGCCTATCATATTAGGACTAAAATTTTGACCAAAGCAAACTACCATGCTATTCTAAAAGACTCTCAAAATAATATAAGCGAAGCATGAGAGATCAATAATTTCTATAAAATAAAAACACCGCCGTGCTCTAAAAGATATAAGTGAAGCACTAGAGCAAAAACTATATAGCTCAAAAGATATAAGTGAAGCACATAGAGTATTCTAACAAATTCCGAATCATGTGTGTCTCTCTCAAAAGGTATGTACAGCAAGGATGATTGTGGTAAACTAAAAAGCAAAGGCTCAAATCATACAAGACGCTCCAAGCAAAACACATATCATGTGGTGAATAAAAATATAGCCCCAAGTAAAGTTACCGATAGACGAAGACGAAAGAGGGGATGCCTTCCGGGGCATCCCCAAGCTTAGGCTTTTGGTTGTCCTTGGATTTTACCTTGGGGTGCCTTGGTCATCCCCAAGCTTAGGCTCTTGCCAATCCTTGTTCCATAATCCATCAAATCTTTACCCAAAACTTGAAAACTTCACAACACAAAACTTAACAGAAAATCTCGTGAGCTCCGTTAGTGAAAGAAAACAAAACACCACTTCAAGGTACTGTAATGAACTCATTATTTATTTATATTGGTGTTAAACCTACTGTATTCCAACTTCTCTATGGTTTATAAGCTCTTTTACTAGCCATACATTCATCAAAATAAGCAAACAACACACGAAAAACAGAATCTGTCAAAAACAGAACAGTCTGTAGTAATCTGTAACTAACGCAAACTTCTGGAACCCAGAAAAATATACCAAAATAGGACTACCTAGATAATTTGTTTATTGATCTACTGCAATTGTAATCAGTATTTTATCACGTTCTGGTGATTTTTCACAATTGTTTTCGTGAACAGAAAGTTTCTGGAATTTTCAGCAAGATCAAATAACTATCATCCAAGAAGATCCTATAGGTTTAACTTGGCACAAACACTAATTAAAACGTAAAAACTAATCTAACCAGAGGCTAGATGGATTATTTATTCCTAAACAGAACCAAAAAGCAAAAAACTAAAATAAAATTGGGTTGCCTCCCAACAAGCGCTATCGTTTAACGCCCCTAGCTAGGCATAAAAGCGAGGATAGATCTAGGTATTGCCATCTTTGGTGTTGGGAAAGAAAAGAGAAATTTTATTATCTATAGCATTTATCTTTCTATTTTGATAAAGAACGTGGCCATTAATGGTGGAAGAAAGATTAAGCACGCTACGGAAATTCGCATCTAAGCTAGTTTTCATCTCTTTGATAATTTCGTTTTGGTAAAAGCACAAAAGAGAGGTGGATTCAACTTTCACACTCATAGGGTGCCCAAATATAGTTTTCATCTTTTCATAGGTATCTATGGGATCCCCCTCAAGAAAACCCTCTTCAAAAATAGAATCTAAAACTTGCTTGAAAGAAGCGGGCAACCCAACATAAAAGCTTTTTAGGTATACCTCAATTTTATATTGGGGCACATAGCTAGCTCGGATCCTTAAAAGCCTATCCCACGCATCTTTCAAAGACTCATCAAGTAAATAGAGAACAATTCCGGGATCATCTTCATCGAAATTATTCAAACCCTCATTGACAATCCCGGTAGGTCTTTCCATAGCATCATTGTTTATGAGCTTAGAGAGGACAGAGGGACTATCCAAAGTATTAAAACCATGAAGAGAGCCCTTGGCCCTTTTGATTTGGCCATGGCACAAGAAAGACAGGGAAAGAGGCAAACGGAAAGAAGGGGCGAATAAAACGGCAAGGGTGAAGTGGGGGAGAGGAAAACGAGAGGCAAATGGAAAATAATGTAATGCGAGGGATAAGAGTTTGTGATGGGTACTTGGTATGTCTTGACTTGTGCGTAGACTCCCCGGCAACGGCGCCAGAAATCCTTCTTGCTACCTCTTGAGCACTGCGTTGGTTTTCCCTTGAAGAGGAAAGGGTGATACAATAAAGTAGCGTAAGTATTTCCCTTAGTTTTTGAGAACCAAGGTATCAATCCAGTAGGAGGCCACGCTCAAGTCCCACGCACCTACACAAACAAATAAGAACCTTGCAACCAATGCGATAAAGGGGTTGTCAATCCCTTCACAGCCACTTGCAAAAGTGAGATCTGATAGACATAATAAGATATTTTTTTTGGTATTTCTATGATAAAGACTAAAAGTAAAGAAAGCAAAATAAACGGCGCCAGAAATAGCTTGTTGACGGGAGATTAATATGATGGAAGATAGACCTGGGGGCCATAGGTTTCACTAGTGGCTTCTCTCAAGATAGCATAAGTATTACGGTGGGTGAACAAATTACTGTCGAGCAATTGATAGAATTGAGCATAGTTATGAGAATATCTAGGTATGATCATGTATATAGGCATCACGTCCTTGACAAGTAGACCGACTCCTGCCTGCATCTACTACTATTACTCCACACATCGACCGCTATCCATCATGCATCTAGAGTATTAAGTTCATAAGAACGGAGTAACACTTTAAGCAAGATGACATGATGTAGAGGGATAAATTCATGCAATATGATATAAACCCCATCTTTTTATCCTCGATGGCAACAATACAATACGTGTGGTTTCCCCTACTGTCACTGGGATCGAGCACCGCAAGATTGAACCCAAAGCTAAGCACTTCTCCCATTGCAAGAAAGATCAATCTAGTAGGCCAAACCAAACTGACAATTCGAAGAGACTTGCAAAGATAACCAATCATACATAAAAGAATTTAGAGAAGATTCAAATATTGTTCATAGATAATCTTGATCATAAACCCACAATTCATCGAATCTCGACAAACATACCGCAAAAGATTACATCAAATAGATCTCCAAGAGAATCGAGGAGAACTTTGTATTGAGATCCAAAGAGAGAGAAGAAGCCATCTAGCTAATAACTATGGACCCGAAGGTCTGAGGTAAACTACTTACACATCATCGGAGAGGCTATGGTGTTGACGTAGAAGCCCTCCATGATCGATGCCACCTCCGGCAGGATGCCGAAAAAGGCCCCAAGATGGGATCTCATGGGTACAGAATGTTGCGGCGGTGGAATTAGGTTTTCGTGGTGCTCCTCGATGGTTTGGGGGTACGTAGGTATATATAGGAGGAAGAAGTAGGTCAGTGGAGCCACGAGGGGCCCACGAGGGTGGAGGGCGCGCCCAGGGGGTAGGCGTGCCCCGCTGCCTCATGGCCTCCTCGTCGGTTGCTTGACGTCCACACCAAGTCCTCTGGATCACGTTTGTTCCAAAAATCACGTTCCCGAAGGTTTCATTCCATTTGGACTCCGTTTGATATTCTTTTTCTGCGAAACACTGAAATAGGCCAAAAACAGCAATTTGGGCTAGGCCTCCGGTTAATAATTTAGTCCCAAAAATAATATAGAAGTGTATACATAAGCCCATTAAACATCCAAAATAGAATATATAATAGCATGGAACAATCAAAAATTATAGATACGTTGGAGACGTATCACTCTTCACGATGCTGAAATCGGTGGAGGTAGAAATCAAGAAAGAGCATCAAGTGTTGATGGTTAACAAGACCACCAGTTTCAACAAAAAAGGGCAAGGGAAAGAAAGAGAACTTCAAGAAGACCGGCAAGCAAGTTGCCGCTCCCATGAAGAAGCCCAAAGCTGGACCCAATCCAGAAACTGAGTGCTTCTATTGCAAGGGAAATGGTCAATGGAAGCGGGACTGCCCCAAGTACTTGGCAGATAAGAAGGATGGCAAAGTGAACAAAGGTATATTTGATATACATGTTATTGATGTGTTCCTTATAGTGCTCGTAGTAGCGCCTGGGTATTTGATACTGGTTCAGTTGCTCATATTTGTAGCTCGAAACAGGAGCTGCAGAATAAACGAAGATTGGCTACAGATGAGGTGATGATACGCGTCGGGAATGGTTCCAAGGTTGATGTGATTGTCGTCGGCACGCTACCTCTACATATACCTTCGGGATTAGTTTTAGACCTCAATAATTGTTATTTGGTACCAGCATTGAGCATGAACATTATATTTGGATCTTGTTTACTATGAGATGGTTATTCATTGAAGTCAGAGAATAGTGGTTGTTCTATTTATATGAGTAACATATTTTATGGTCATGCACCCTTAGTGAATGGTCAATTATTGTTGAATCTTGATCGTAGTGATACACATATTCATAATATTGATGCCAAAAGATGCAGAGTTGATAATGATAGTGCAACATACTTGTGGCACTGCTGTTTAGGTCATATTGGTGTAAAGCGCATGAAGAAACTCCATGCGGATGGACTTATAGAATCACTTGATTATGAATCATTTGATACTTGCGAACCATGCCTCATGGATAAGATGACTAAAACTCCGTTCTCTGGAACAATGGAGCGAGCTAATGACTTATTGAAAATCATACATACCGATGTATGCGGTCCGATGAGTGTTGAAGCACGCGTCGGGTACCGTTATTTTCTAACCTTCACAGATTATTTGAGTGGGTATGGGTATATCTACTTGATGAAACACAAGTCTAAAACATTTGAAAAGTTCAAAGAATTTCAGAGTGAATTGGAGAATCATCGTAACAAGAAAATAAAGTTTGTTCGATCTGAGCACGAAGGTGAATATTTGAGTTACGAGTTTGGCCTTCATTTAAGACAACGTGGAATTGTTTCACAACTCACGCCAACTGGAACACCATAGCGTAATGGTGTGTCCGAACGTCGTGACTGTACTTTATTAGATATGGTGCGTTCTATGATGTCTCTTACCGATTTGCCGCCATTGTTTTGGGGTTATGCATTAGAGATAGCCACATTCACATTAAATAGGGTGTCGTCTAAATCCGTTGAGATGACACCATATGAACTATGGTTTGGCAAGAAACCTAAGTTGTTGTTTCTTAAAGTTTGGGGGTCCGACGCCTATGTCAAAAGGCCTCAGCCTGATAAGCTCGAACCCAAAGCGGAGAAGTGCGTCTTCATAGGATACCCTAAAGAAACTATTGGGTATACCTTCTACCACAGATCTGATGGCAAGATCTTTGTTGCCAAGAATGGGTCATTTATACAGAAGGAGTTTCTCTCGAAAGAAGTGAGTGGGAGGGAAGTAGAACTTGATGAGGTAGTTGTACCTTCTCTCGAATTGGAAAGTAGCACATCAGAGAAAACCATTCCTGTGATGCCTACACCAACCAAAGAGGAAGCAAATGATGATCATGAAACTTCGGATCAAGTTACTACTGAACCTCGTAGGTCGACCAGAACACGTAGAGCACGAGAGCGGTACGGTAATCCTGTCCTGGAAGTCATGTTGTTAGACAACGGCGAACCTACGAACTATGAAGAAGCTATGATGAGCCTAGATTCCAACAAATGGCATGAGGCCATGAAATCTAAGATAGGATCCATGTATGAGAACAAAGTGTGGACTTTGGTGGACTTGCCCGATGATCGGCAAGCCATTGAGAATAAATGGATCTTCAAGAAGACGATGGACGCTAATGGTAATATCACTGTCTACAATGCTCGACTTGTCGCAAAAGGTTTTCGACAAGTTCAAGGGGTTGACTACGATGAGACTTCCTCACCCGTAGCGACGCTTAAGTATGTCAGAATCATGTTAGCAATTGCCGCATTTTATGATTGTGAAATCTGGCAAATGGATGTCAAAATTGCATTCCTTAATGGGTTTCTTAAAGAAGAGTTGTGTATGATGCAACCAGAAGGTTTTGTCGATCCTAAGGGTGCTAACAAAGTGTGCAAGCTCCAACGATCCATCTATGGACCGGTGCAAGCATATCGGAGTTGGAATATACGCTTTGATGAGGTGATCAAAGCATTTGGTTTTATACAAACTTAAGATGAAGCCTGTATTTATAAGAAAGTGAGTGGGAGCTCTGTAGCATTTCTGATATTATATGTGGATGACATATTGCTGATTGGAAATGATATATAATTTCTGGATAGCATAACAGGATATTTGAATAAGAACTTTTCAATGAAAGACCTCGGTGAAGCTGCTTACATATTGGGCATCAAGATCTATAGGGATAGATCAAGACGCTTAATAGGACTTTCACAAAGCACATACCTTGACAAAGTTCTGAAGAAGTTCAAAATAGACCAGTCAAAGAAAGGGTTCTTGCCTGTGTTGCAAGGTGTGAAATTGAGTCAGACTCAAAGTCCGACCACAAGAGAAGATAGAGAGAGAATGAAAGTCTTTCCCTATGCCTCAGCAATAGGTTCTATAATGTATGTCATGCTGTGTACCAGACCTGATGTGTGCCTTGCCATAAGTTTGGCAGGGAGGTACCAAAGTAATCTAGGAGTGGATCACTGGACAGCGGTCAAGAATATCCTGAAGTACCTAAAAAGGACCAAGGATATGTTCCTCATTTATGGAGGTGACGAAGAGCTCGTCATAAAGGGTTACGTTGATGCTAGCTTCGACACAGATCCGGATGACTCTAAGTCGCAAACCGGATACATATTTATATTGAATGGTGGAACTTTTAGTTGGTGCAGTTCTAATCAGAGCGTCGTGGAGGGATCTACATGTGAAGCGGAGTACATAGCTACTTCGGAAGCAGCGCATGAAGGAGTCCGGACGAAGGAGTTCATATCCGATCTAGGTGTAATACCTAGTGCATCGGGTCCAATGACAATCTTTTGTGACAACCCTGGAGCAATTGCCATAGCCAAGGAGCCCAAGTTTCATAACAGAACCAAACACATCAAGCGACGCTTCAACTCCATTCGTGAAGAAGTCAAGGATGGAGACATAGAAATTTGCAAAGTACATACGTATCTGAATGTGGCAGACCCGTTGACTAAACCTCTTCCACGGGCAAAAGATGATCAGCACCAAGACTCCATGGGTGTTAGATTCATTACTATGTAATCTAGATTATTGACTCTAGTGCAAGTGGGATACTATTGGAAATATGCCCTAGAGGAAATAATAAAGTGGTTATTATTATATTTCCTTTACCATGATAAAGGTTTATTATTCATGCTATAATTGTATTGATCAGAAACTTAAATACATGTGAGAATACATAGACAAATACCAAGTCCCTAGTAAGCCTCTACTGGACTATCTCGTTGATCAAAAGATGGTTAGAGTTTCCTGACCATAGACACGAGTTGTCGTTTGATAATGGGATCACGTCATTAGGAGAATGATGTGTTGGACAAGACCCATCCGTTAGCATAGCATATGATCGTTCAATTTATTGCTATTGCTTTCTTAATGTCAAATACATGTTCCTTCAACCATGAGATCATGCAACTCCTAGACTCCAGAGGAATGCCTTGTGTATCAAACGTCACTTCGTAACAGGGTGATCACAAAGGTGCTCTACAAGTATCTCCGAAGGTGTCTGTTGAGTTGGCATGGATCGGGATTGGGATTTGTCATTCCGCATGACGGAAAGCTATCTCTGGGCCCTCTCGGTAATACATCATCACAAGGAGCTTGCAAGCAAAGTGACTAAGGAGTTAGTTACAAGATGATGTATTACGGAATGAGTAAAGAGACTTTCCGGTAACGAGATTGAACTAGGTATGGAGATACCGACGATCAATCTCGGGCAAGTAACATACCGACAGACAAAGGGAACTACGTATGTTGTCATAAAGGTTCGACCGATAAAGATCTTCGTACTATGCAGGAACCAATATGGGCATCCAGGTCCCACTATTGGTTATTGACCGGAGAAGCATCTCGATCATGTCTACATCATTCTCGTACCCATAGGGTCCGCACGCTTAACGTTCGTTGACGATATAGTACTATATATGAGTTATGTATGTTGGTGACCGGATATTGTTCGGAGTCCCGGATGAGATCACAGACATGGTGAGGAGCTCCATAATGGTCTGGAGTTAAAGATTGATATATAGGATGATAGTATATAGTCTTCGTAAGGGTTTCAGAATACACCGGATAATTATCGGGTCATTGGAAGGGGTTCCGAAAGACCACGGGGAGTTGTTGGGCCTAACAGGCCAAAAGGAGGGTAGGTCACCAGCCCACAAGGGGGCTGGCACACCCCACCTCCTTGCCGCCGGCCCTACGAAGGAAGGAGGAGGGGCTGGCCCCCTCCTGCCTTTCTCCATGCAAGGAAGAAGGAATGGGAGGCGCCCTAGGGGCCCCCGGCCCCCTTTTCCTTCCCCCACGTGCCAAGTATGGAAGGGGGCGCCTTAGTAGGCGCCCTAGGGCAGCCGCCGGACCCCTTGGGGCACGCCCTAGGCTTCCTCCCCTCCCCCTCCACCTATATATATGAGAGGAGGGGAGGGGCGCCACAAACCACAACTCACCAAGCCGTGTGCCGGCGCTCCCTCTCCCTCTAGTTCATCCTCCACTCTAAATCCATTGTGCTTGGTGAAGCTCTGCGGAAATAGATTCACCACCACCGTCACCACGCCGTCGTGCTGCCGGAACTCATCTACTACTTCGCCCCTCTTGCTGGATCAAGAAGGTGAGGACGTCATCGAGCTGAACGTGTGCTGAACGCGGAGGTACCGCAGGTTCGGTGCTTGATTAGAATGGATCATGAAGGTGTACGAATACATCAACTGCGTTAATAAAAGCTTCCTCTTAGCGATCTACAAGGGTATGTAGATGGTCACCCCATGTTGTAGCTATGCATCTCCATGGATAGATTTTGCGTGTGCTTAGAATTTTTTTTGTTTTCCATGCAACGTTTCACAACAGTATGCTTATGTATGTATGGACCAAGATGAGCGAACTATGCAAAATGGCTCGAAGCTATTGCTTAAAAGCTCTTTGTTTCTCTTTTCTTTTGCTTAAAAGATTTTTGAACTATGCCACAATGCTTGATATGCGAGCCGGTATATGAAATAACAAAGTATGGTATGCACGGGAGAGACTTATGGCACGATGATGATAGCAAGAAGATTGCAGAGTAAATGTAGCAATGTGGGGTAAGTGTACACTAAATGTGCACAAAGAGCGTCGCCCGGTAATTCTCAACTTGCTAGTCTCGATGGGTAAGTGACGCAAAAAGGCTCGAGGCTGTCAATGTCATGGCAAGGAATGAGTACAAGATGTCGTCGAGGTTATCGTCTGTGGTTTGTCGAGTGTAAGCAACGATGAACGATGATGAAATGGTCATTGTCGATGTCGCGTTCGGGACGATGATGAGTAGCAGTGTGGTTGATGTACAACCTTCCCTAAGTAGCCGAAACACCTTAGGGCACGGTGAACCACGACCCAAAATCTCAAACACCAAATGTGAGGTAGTGCAGAAAGCAAATGGCGGTGGTTGGATGGAAAAAGCTGCAAAATGGGCGGTAGCCGAACCTCTCTGGGTGGTCCGTGCGCACGAGGTAAGTTGTGTCCGTGTGCACGGGGTCCCGTGGACACGAGGTCCCGATGGCCCGTGCGCACGGGGTGCTCTGCCTGTGCAAGAACACACCCAAATCCGTGACAAAACTCAAAATTCGGCCAAATTCGATGGTGGGGATGGTGGTGATGGTTAGATCCGGTTCCAATCACAAAATTCGTGGATCAAATCAATAAAATCTCACAAGAATCAACAAAATGCAAGAAATTTTTTGGGGCTATTTTTGTGGGGATTTTCGAATTGGGACAAAAAGCAGCAAAATTAGGCTAGAATATGGGGGGTAGGGACTCCAAGATGTGAATCAACCTTGCTCATGATACCAAGATGTTGTAGGGTGGAACCCTAAGTGGAGATCTTTTCACACTTGGAGTGGGTAAAAAGGGTGAACACAAGAACACAAAGAGGAAATTCACTCAAACAAAAGCCAATCACACATCCACTAGAATAACATAATTGAGATCCACAAGAATACAAGAACGATCCCGGGAAATAAGCACAAAGGTAAGGTTCTTCCCACTCCTAAGGAGGTGAGGTCTTGATGGTAGTCTTCTCCAAGAGGCGGTCTTGATATCCACTTGGGATCTTCTCCTAAGAGGTCTTGATCTCCAAGAGGAGTGGTAGAAGGAGCAAAGCTCTATCAAGGTCTCACATATACTTTGCTAACCCTAAATAATGTCCTAGGCACGGGATATATAGCTAGAGGGAGGTAGGGGATGACTTGGGAGGCAAGACAGTAAACCCTCAGCCGCAACCTGGGAGGGCCGTGAACACAGGGTAAGTGAGACCCGTGCACATGGGGGTCCCGTGGGCGCGGTACAGGCTCATGCGCACAGGGTTCGGAGACCGTGCGCACGGGGGTGCACGTCTTCACTTCCAGTAGCTTTCTAGGAGGCCCATGGGCACGGGGTCAGGGGAGGCCGTGTGCACGGGGTTGCCTGGGACTTGCTGTTTTTGACTTGATGAGCTTCTCTTTCTTTCTTGTGGCCGTGGGGTCCTTCTCCTTTGCCTCCAGGATGCTCTAGCAGCTTGGTGGGGGTTGTCCTCGTACCTAACAACACGTAACACATTTTGGTGAGGTAGCATCCAAGTTCCATTCGTGTCCATGTCAATTCTCGAAGAGGAGTGAGTTCACCTCGGTTTCGATGGCACGTGCGCAAGCTCTTGTCATAGGTCCACGTGGTGCTTCATGTGTTGGTGTAGAGTCCATGGGGATGATCGAAGGATGCTCTGCATCAAAGTCTTTATATACATAAACGAGGGCAGAAATTTCACTACTAGCTAGCATTTAGGTATGCGTTCAGTAATATGGTCGTGCCCCTAATGTGATTTAATCATGACCCAAAGAGCTCAGGCTAGCTAATAACTCAGATCATTTGCGAATCATCGATCGTATTGATCCATTACATAATTAAATTTCTAAATAGAAAACCATTTAACCGGGTGAAGATTTGAAGTGACAAATGTGCAAATTAAACTACTGGAAAATAATAATTATTCTGGTCTCTTTGGAAAATTTAATCCTTATGAGTTGTTCTATTGGAAGTTGATCCCTTTTTTGGATAAAGTTGGAGGGATCCTATGTGTTGCTAAAAAAAGATAACTTGAAATGTTCTTTTGTGAGTGTGGCAAATATATGAAACAATTAATTCTGTGGGATTCTTTGGGGTTGGATTACCTGTGGTTATATTTTGTTTCTTAAAAGACAAATGGGGCCTACTAATTAATTATGGGGTCGCACATGATGAATTGTTCGTGGAGCTAGCTGCTTATTACTGTAATGTGGAGTTTGCTTGTTTTAGCAGGGAAGACTTTCACATCCTCAAACATTTTGAGGATTTTTTTAAAATTCCTATGCTATGTATGTATGTATGCATGCATGCATGTATGTATGTATGTATGTATGTATGTATGTATGTAATATGATTATCCACACTATTGCGCTAAGAGAGATTCATATAAATGGGGCAAATATACTTGGACCGGTAAACATAAACATACTACCTATTGATGTATATGATTTCTTTATAGATTGGAGGGGTTTTATTTCCCCTTGTTAATATGATTTCTTTCCTTTAGTGCATAAAATCTGGAGTACAAAAGTATGTGCTCATGATCCTATTGATGTAATAGCATCAAAATGAAAAGTTGAAAACATACTTTAAATCTTAGGTATCCAATCATTTTGAGTCTACAAAGAAAATGAAGAATGATTTTAGAGATGAACTTGCTGACAGAGAAGATCTTGATAAATTAAGCCCTTTCCCTCCTGAATTATATGGTAGAAGAGCTCACATTATGATGGAGCTTAATAATATTCTAGTGACGAATATATCTATTGGTTTCAGTAATCCCATGAAAGGTGGTTCGAAAGATTATCAAAATACATGACACTTCCATAAAATTTCTATGGTAGAAAGATGAAATGTACAATTCATTCTTTAACTGGTGGGCATGTTTATATATAAGGCAGCACAAATTTACTAAACCATGCCAACCAATATTATAGAGAATTATTTAGGCCAACACCTTGTAACCTTTAGCATTTGCCCCAGTTGTTGGAGTGCTAAGGGGAAAGCCACTCAAGAAGAGAATACTAACCCAATTAGACCTTTTTGCTTGGAAGAAGTAAAAGATGTCCTATTCTCTATGGAGGCTAATAAATCACCTTATCCTGACAATATACCCATTGAGTTTTTCTAAAGTTGTTGGGATGCGGCGCAACATGATGTGATGGTCCTTCTCCACTCTTCCCATGCATGTTGGTACTCTAGATGTCCAAAGATTTAACTATGGAATCACAACCTTTTTGCCCGAGTTTTTTTATGCTAGTAAGATTCGAAAGTTTAGACCAATTTATCTTTGTAGATGTATTTATAATGCATTGCAAGAACCCTAGATATTATGGAGGATGGCGTTGCTAAACGCTTAATTAGCAGACATTAAAATGCCATCTTCAGGAACAAGAATATCATGGAAACATTGTTACTATGCATGTGATTGTGCATCATACTCATGGTAAGAAAAAAAGGGTATTGTTCTAAATTAGACTCTATAAAGGCCTACCATGAGGTCAATTAGGCTTTTCTTTTGGAGTGCCACACACTAAGAGGATTTATCCTATTTGGTGATATTAGGTCAAGAGTGTGTTATAATGTCCACTACGCAACTTTATTCTTGCAGACATGGTTGGCCCTCCAAGTGGAGAGTTTTGTAGGACAACAACAAATTTTCTCAGGATGAAGATGGTTCTCTCTCATGCAACCCTACAATGAAATACAAGTACTCTCTTGTGTCCCCAACATACCCAATACAATTTTCAGTTGTATAGGTGCACTAGTTCGGCGAAGAGATGATGATAGATGTGTAATATGGATGGTAGAAATAGCTTTTTATAATCTGAACAATTAAAAACAACAAGGTAGCAAGTAGGAAAAAGTGAGCAAAACATTGTCTCAATGCTTAGAAATAATGCCTACGGTTCATACTTTCACTAGTGTAATCTCTTAACATCATTAACATAATTGAATGACATGATAATCCCTTAATGTGCCGCAAAGAATCACTCCCAAGTCTATATTCCTATAAGAGAAACTAGGACGAAATCGCATAGGTAGTAAACCACCTCAAAGTGTGTTTCCAATCAATCTTATGAACTACCCCAAAGTGTGAAGAATAGTTCTAGAGATCATACTAAGACAACACCATATGATACACATCAATCAACTCTTATGTCACCTAGATTACCCTGATACCATGACGGAAATCCGTGAGTTAGACATGCATCAAGTGATCTCAAATCCAAAATATTCAATCCAACATAAAGAAACCTCAAAGAGCAAGACTCAATTCACCAAGAAAATAAGAGAGGGAGGTGAACATCATGTGATCCAATTATATTAATAAATCTCATGATACATCAAGATCATGGAAAATCAAGAATACGAGAGAGAGAGAGAGAGAGAGGGAGAGAGAGAGAGAGAGAGAGAGAGATCAAACACATAACTACTGGCACAAACCCTCAGCCCCGAGGGTGAACTACTCATGCATCGCCATGGAGGAAGCAAGGATAATGAAGATAGCCTCCATGACAGCTTCCCCTTCGGCAGGATGTCGGAGAAGGCCACCAGATGATATTGCTTCGGAACAAAGGCTTGTGGCGGCAGAGTAAAGATTGTAGGTTTCTTCCTAGGGATTTCTCTATTTATACGATCTTTTAGAGTTAGAATCACGCCAAACGTAGCCATGAGGGGGCGCAAGCAGGGGGCGCGCCCTACCCCCTAGGAATGTCGGGGTGGCTTGTGGTCACCTCGTGGGTCTTTGGTTGCCTCCTGAAGCTTCTAGGGTCCTTCTCGATCCAGAAAAAATCGTCATAAATTTTCATCTTGTTTGGACCTTCCTTGTGGATTTTCTGTGAAACAAAAAACATAAAAAACAGGAAATGACTAGATTAATAAGTTAGACCATAAAAATAATATAAAAGTGCACCAAAACCATATATAATTGATGTAAATATAGCATGAATACTTCATCAATTATAGATACGTTGGACACGTATCATGCTACATAATGGAACCAATAGGTTTAAGCTTAATAACGGACAACTGGACCTTACTTCCAAAGTGATAAAGGGGGGTTAGACATGGGGATCCCCTGCCACCTTTTTTACATCTTGTTGCGGATTGTATAACTAAAGTGAGTGCAAGTGCTCAAAAATGATATGATTGTGGGCTTAGCACCTGGTATCATAGATAATAGGTTTGTTGTTCTTCAATATGTAAATGATACTCTATTTTCATTGAGCATGATCAAGCAAAAAGTTCTGAACCTTAAATCCATCCTGTATCTATTTAATCTTCACGCTAGCTTGAAAATTAATTTTCAAAATATTGAGATATTTTGCATAAATGGGGCTGATGGTATAGTTGTCTCATATGCTGACTTGTTTAATTGTCAAAATACACACTTTACCATGATGTATTTGAGGATGCATGTTAGTTATTCCTCTCTGAGAGTTGGGGACTCAGTTTTTATTGAGAAATATACTTTAGAAGGTTTGATGCCTAGCTGGGAAATACTCCCTGCATGGGAGGAAGAAACATTTTTTTATGCTTCCTTATTCAGTACCTCTTACTACCATATGTCCATGATCCTTATACCTAAAACCTTTGTTGAGAAGTTGGATAAACATAGAAGGAGATTTTAACTAGTAGTGTTGAGGTAATAAAAAGATGTCTCATCTTGTCAACTGGTCTAGAGTTTGTAGATCTAAGAAGAAAGGGGGATTGGCGGTCACAGATCTTTGGAAACTGGACATTTATCCTTTGTTAAATATTGGTGGGATCTAGAGAAATGTGATGGCCTCTAGAAATATGTGGTGAAATACAAATACCTAAAACATTGGAATGTTGCTTCTTTGATAACCAAGTTTTTTGACTCACCTAGCTGGAAAGACCTACTTAAAGTAAAATATCTACATATGTTAGCAATAAAAGTCAAAATTGGCTCTAGCGATATCGGTAGAATGTAGAAGGATTCCTAAGCCCTTTTATGTGACAAGTTTCCTATGTTATTCAACATAGGTGACCATCCTGATAGCATAGTAAGAGATTGTATTGAAGTTGATAAGTCTACCTGACTTAGGATGAGATTGTCGTCGGATTTACACCTACCACTAGTATAAAATGGAGCATTAGTAGCGGGCCTCGGAGATGCGGTTATGTCCCCACACTTACACACGCGTCTATAAGAATTCAGTGGCAGGTGATTATTTGTACGGTGGAGGTTGTACAAATTTGAAATTGTATGTACTAACATACATTTGCATTTAGAGAAACATAACCGCCTCTAGTTAGTATGTATTCGATGTGGATTTTTAGCTAGAGACACTTGCGTGGATTGAGCACCTATCCATTACATTTTCCTCTTCCCCATTAATCATACTATTCATTACCCACATATCACATATTTGTAGCCGCCAACCCTTGAATGCTCATCATGGTGCCTGTTCCCGTGTAGTGTGGTGTAGCTCATCACCGTGTTGTGTATTCCCATGTTTTGTGGCCTTGACACCACCGAGATGTAAAGGAGTTAGTTAGGTCTTAGAACCCCCCATATCTGCCAAAACCCCAACATAGGAATTTCAACTTAGCTAGGTTACAGACTTGCAATGCTTAATTATATAATAGGTAGATGACAATCCTTGGTACTACATCAACTACATAGTTAGTACTGCAACTATTAGACTTAGTACTATATTTTTTAGATAAACAAGAAGATACTTCTACTCGTTGGACGAGGATATGTAGATGATGCCAAAGCCAGAGGCCTCGTCGTCATGGGTGCCGGCAGACATATCCCATTGGTTTGTCGTTGTCTTGGTTGGGAAACATTTCCTCTGACTCACACCACGCATTGGCCATCAGGATACGGTTGGTGGCAACCTCGCATTCATCAGCAATCAATTCAGTGATGGTGTGGTCTTCCCCCACCAGCTCGGACTTCGTGAGGATTGTGATGATGACAACAGCATCCTCGAGCTTGATGATATTCCGCACTTGGCACTGATGTGCTCCTTCAGCGCGTCGCCATATGGGAGCTATCGTTTCCCTTCAACTCCGCCTCTGCCTCCTCCTCCTTCTACTTCCCTTTGCCTCAACCTGTTCCTCCGAATCTGAAGAGGAGCTTGGGTCGGGGTCACATCGCGAGTGGCGACCAACATGGCTACTTCCATTGTTATTTGGGCTCAGTAGGTGGGGGTGAGCTCTGTGTAGTACGTGGGGTGCCTGTGGACCATGGCTCCGGCAGTAGGGACGATGGATCGGCGATTTCAAGCCGGCAACGGCGGATCTATATTAAGTGCTTTTTAGGTGATCTGGTGGCTAGGTTTAGGGTTAGGGAGGCGGCTTCCATTTATAGCTGGCCAACAATGTGAGGATTTGGTGGCGAGCCTACGTGGCCATTACTGTCGGTGGTGCTCTGACTTCTTCAAGTTTTGTTGACACTTCAATTCATCCTTTCTATAAATACGAACTGCTTCAACTTCTCAGTTAAAACATAAACTACTACAGTTTGTCTACTTTATCTTTTCTGGTAAATGCAAACTGGTTCTAATTCTCAGTTATAATGGAAACTACAACAACTTCTCTGTTTTGTCATCTCTATAAATGCAAACTGGTACCACTTATCAACTAGAATAGAAACTGATACAATTTATATCCTTTTATTCTCTATAAAATTCAAATTGCTTTGACTTCTCTATTATAATGGAAACAGGTAGAACTTCTTAGATTTATCTTCTGTGCAGAGTACAACTGTATACCTACTACTTGAATTTAGCTCGCATTACATTTTCAATAACCTACTATTTTTTCCTACATGTAGCTTTATTTTAGTTGCATTGCACAAAAATATTGATGGTGAGGTGTGTGCTTTAGAATTATAAATGGCACCAAGTAATGACATTAGAAGGCAAGGCATAAGTGATAGAGCATACAATGACTATGGACTTTAAGACTTATGTACCATTCCAATGTCTTTGTATCAGGTGAACTTGTAAAGCTTATGGACTATGGGTACTGCAATGAATGATATGTTATCTTTGTACCTTTGTATTCCAATGTTTCATCTGAATCTCTACTATTAAAGGGGAGTTCATAATGATGGTCTATTACCCCCCCCCCCGATACGATGGTACGTCATCCATGATGTGGTATGTTGTCGCCTCCTCAAACTTCCAAAACCAATTAAGCGCACTTATCAGAATCTTTACTATTAAAGGGGAGTTAGTGAGTGATGGACCATCACCCACCTCCCCCTATGATGGTACCTTGTCCAAGATTTGATATGTCGTCGAACCCTCAAACTTTCACACTATTAATTACTTATCACAAGAACATAAATGTTTAATGGTATCCTCTTTGCACTTACCAAAACAATTAAGCACATTTACCAAAAAATGCACTCCATGCAATCTTTACTATTAATATTTTCCCATAATAAATTATCTCGTTGAAGAATCTCCTTGTTGTCAGTTTTCCTTTCTGTAAGAAAATGACTGGTACGAGAAGAACACATAGCTTCAATGTTATGGTAAACAATTTGCTATGCATATCTCCTTGTATGGCAAGAAATAGAACAAAAACCGTATTTTCGTCACTTCCCTTTCAATCCAACGTGCCCTCTTTCCATGCTTGACTGCTAATTAACATGCAATAGTTGTAGGTCTTACGTTTCCATTGTTCACATGATCCCTTGCATTGATGTGGTGGACATGGGCATTGGACTCGTAAGAGGGGACATAACCATTGATATATTTTCCTTCTACTTCATATTAACCATTTTGAGTGACTCACATAATGTGCTTACAACTATTTCTATTTTTTGGAAAGATGTGAGAATATTGTAACATGAGGATGAGGTGGAGCAGTGACAACAACAGTGGATGTGAGAAGCTAGCAGTGAGAAATTAAATGGAAGCAGATTCATTATATATAATATATTTATATAAAAGGGATTAGGACTAAAATGCACTGGTTAGGAAGGGTCACTAGAGAGGACGCGTGTCATAGGGAGTCATGAGTAGGAGGGGCACATGTTACCAAAAAAACAATTCCTGTGGGTCACCTCAAATGCAATATGGTTTCATATACTCACTACATGTGAACAATGATTATTACTCCCTCCGTCTCAGTTTATAACGCATGCACGTAGTTCTAGGTTGACAATTTAACTAGCTAAATATTTATTATATGTGATGAAAAATATATTTTTAGAAACTACATCCTCTTGAGAATCCAATGCTATACTTTTGGTGAAATAGAACGCATATTTGGTTAGTCAAATCGATGACCTATAACTACGCACACACCCTATACACCGAGACAGAGGAAGTACTAATCCAATGAAATATTTTCTGGTTTTATTGGAGTTATTCACCCATGGTGCTAAGAATCCAACTCCAAGCTGAAGGGGCAAAGCTTGATATTTTTTCAATGGAAACAATCATTTGGCTAATGTGTTTATATATTTTATTGCTCTGTTGCAACGCACAAGCATTTAGCTAGTGCCATTAGCAGGGGTGGGTACATAATAAGAAAAAAAGTAGATCTCTGGTGTACACATAATGGAGGCAGTTATTTGTATGAAACTGCTTGCGACACGTAGATCATTGGACATGGTTATATGTACGAAACCGACTATGCTATCCACAATATTGGAGGTAGTTTCTATAACCGCCACCACTAGACCGAGTATTAGCAACACAGAATTTGAGGCGGAATGGGAAACCACCGTTGTTCTATATACCAAAAGTGCCTCCAAATAAAGGCCGATTCTATACTAGTGAAGATGGGAAGGTGTTAATAATGAGGCTATGAACCTACTCACACCTCGTGATGGTGATGAGGTTTATTGGGGGCTAGGTAAGAACCATGTTTTACAACTAGATCAATAGATGATATGTTGGAAAAGGACTTAGCCAGGAAGGAGGGCATTATAGTTGAATATGAAAACCTGTATCTTCTTACAATAATTATTCCAAAAATGTTGTGTTGACTAGAGATGTTATGAAAGGGGAAAATAAGGTGGTAACCTTGAACGTTTATTCTCTAATCAATATGAGTCGGCTCAACAACTTTTCTCAGGTGGCCAGGGTTATTTGGCGTAATGTAGGCATGATTCTTGGTACTGATCTAACCTTAATAATACGTGACAGCATTACTCATGGTGTTACGCTTTCTTGCCTAATGGTGAATGTCTATTTACTACTATTTGGCTGCAGTTATCTGGGTCATTTGGAACGAACCGACACAACAAAACTACCTTTGAGAATAAGATTCTGAGAAGCCCTCAGGTTGTATTTGATACTTGTTCTTCTTTGTTGTCTTGGATGTGTATTCAAAAAGTCAAGTATATGGACACCCCAGAGCAAGGCGCGTATTTCTCAAGATCATGGTGGCGATGAAGAAGATTTGTGCAGTGACACATGATGCTCATGAGTCATCTCGACGTTGATCTGCAAGTGCTACTAAAGTCTTTCTTTCATGTAGTTTTGGAGTCATTCGGTCTCTGTCTCATTCATCTGTGATCGGCTTATTATATGTGGATCTGTAATCTTTTGTGCTAGATATTGTTGAACTGCCCGCATTGTGTAGGTTCTATCTTAGGTCTAACAGGTTTTTGCTCCATTGTGCATGTTCCAATTGCAGGAACGCACGGTGGGATTTTCTATTGGTGCATAACTCGCTCTTTCTCCCTTTCCCGTTTCCTTTTGTCTGGATCTCTTGAACTATTTTATCTCCATTATGAGAATGATGGCAATGGGTTGAGGACAGTTCAAGAAAACAAAAGACTATGAGGCAGTCGGATATTGGATATCTTACACTACTTGTAGTGAGGGAGTACCATACACTAGTATCATGAATCCGATACAATCTCCGTAGTGTATAACATCATAGGTTAGTATTTAAAATGCTCTCCATTATTTTCATGCATGGGTATAATAACACATCGTTTATTATGACACGGTATCATATGATATATAACATTCTCTTTCTTCCTTAATCATATGCCACGTAAGCAAAATTTCCTACTCCCTTTGGGTTGGAATTTTAGTCGTCTCGTGCCTCTTCCAATCCATTAGTTCTTAGGTGAGGTGCTATGTGCATTAAAAGTGCTAGGAACTAATCTCCCAAATGAATATGTGTTTAGTTATTGTAGCTCACCTTCCTTCATTTAATTGTTTTTTGCAGGCAATCCAGAGAGCATTATTCATATAGGTGCATTACTAGGACAATCAGCAAACAAGTTGGTTACTAAGAAGCTTGGTGTCTCGTCGAGCCAGCTATATGTCATGTTCAATGTGCAAGCATGCTTAGCACAAATATGTGCAAGGACATTTTCTGCCCGATTACATGCAGATTATTAGAAAACTGAAAATCACTAGCGAGTTCTCCAATTTCTAACAGAATAGGAGCCACAATCGAGCAAGAGTTGTGGCGAGTGTTCCAGAGATCGACCATCTCCAGGCATCCCACTTCCATGATCACACGCGTTAAACCACACAATTTAGCAAACCGCGCACCTTCCCGCATTGCCAACACCTAGTCTATCATCGGGTCTGAGATACTCATATTGGGCTTGCACCAAGCACCAAGTAGGCTAGTGCATGATCGAGCTACACCACCAGCACCGCTGCAGTTTTCATCAAAGTTAATTGCTTTGCCGGTGTTATTCTTACTAAAGCGAATTCAGGGGGCCTCCACCCATGTCCTGGTAAGACTAAAGCCATAGTCCTAGGCAGTTCTAGAATCGCCAAGGCTTTTTTGTCAGCTTCATACATGTAGCAGGACATGATCCTCCTTCATTGTGCTTGATTCGGTTTCGTGAATGCCAAATCGACCACATGATGGTAATGATTAGAACATGATCTTTGTCCTTGAACCAATCATCACATAGATGTCCCGTGCCCAACAGTCCGAATGCAACCTTGGTAATCATATAACAAACATCGCATGGCTTCCTCCCAAAAATACTTTGCATGATGACAATACATGAGTGCATGTTGTAGATCTTCGTCCATGGCTAAGCAAACCTTGCATTGGCCAAGTTCAGCAATGTGTCTTCTCTTTAGTGTAGCCTCTTCAGGAAGAGTCCCTCGAAAGACTTGCCATGAAAACACATGAACTTTTGGTACGACATTTAATGTCAATAAGGTCTTCCACAACTGTTGATATTCCTTGAGGTCCCAGTAGCCATCCCTTCCTCTAGAGCAAGATGCTCAATCTGAGTCACAAGAGCACGGTATGCTATCTTTACAATGTAGTTACCTATTTTGTCAAAATCCTAGGCATAAAAGTCGTCACCACCTCCAAAGAGAAGGATATTAAAGACCGCCTCCGCATCAGGGGCAATGAATGTGTCACAAATCACATGATGCCTCCATGTACAATTATCATAATCAATGAGGATCTGAAACTAGTTCAACATGAGTGTTAGCCGGTGTGAATAGGGGTGTCATTGAAATTGTTCCTAAGATCCACTTCTTAGTCCAAACTAGAATGGAGCTCAAATCCCCAACTATTTTAATAAGACCCAGCCGCAAAGCCTCCCTGCTTGCTATGATCGTGCACCAGATAGCCGAGGGTGACTATGGTACAGATGCTAGAATGAAATCACGGTCTGGGAAGTAGCGGCCTTTCAAAACCTGAGCGCGCAAGGAATTTGGCTTCATCATGAAACTTCATCCATGGTTCCCACATAAAGCTAGGTTGAATTGATGCATGTCCCAAAACCCCATCCCCCGATTGCATGTAGGGCGGACATATTTTTCCAGGAAATCCAGTGAATGCCTTTCTTGTCAAGAGAACTACTCCAGAAATATTTAACCATTGGGGAGGTAATACTCTTACATACTTTTCTAGTCAAAAGGAATGTGCTCATGCTATAGGTCGGCATCACCTGAACAAGTGATTTAAGTACTTCCTAACCAGCAGAAGCTAACAACTTCTCCGACCATCCTTGAATCTTACCTTGTGATCGCTCCGCAATGTAATCAAATGTTCTACTGGTAATGTGCCCGACTGCCATATGGGGCCCGAGGTATCTTTCGATGAATGCCTCTGCATTGATATCCAAGGCAATCTTCATGGCCTGCTTCACATGTGATGGCATGTTAGAACTGAAGAAAAATAGTGTTCTTATCTCTGTTAACACACCGCCCCGAAGCATCGCCATATACTTGAAGAATCTCATTCAAACTAACTGCACTTTGATCTTTTGCAAATAGAAGGTGGCTAACCCAAGGAGATTCGTAGCTCACTCTTATTCCTCTATCAATGTAGTTACCAGCAAGGAGGAGAACCCTTCAACACACATCAATAATAGATATAGTGATACCCCTGCCTTAATCCTCTCGAAGGTATGAAGTAGGGTAATAGCTCCCCATTGACCCTAACTCGGAATCTCACTGAGGAGACACACTTCATAATAAGTCTCACAAAACTGGTGCTAAGCCCAACTTGATCATAATAGATTCCACAGTGCCATTCCACTCTGTCGTAGGCCTTCATCATATCAAGTTTTACCACAGACGAATAATTTTTCCTTTCTTCCTTCTTTCATTGAATGCACGCTTTCATATGCCATAAAGACATTGTCAGTGACTAGGTGCCCAAGTATAAAAGCACTTTGTTCTTCGCTAATGATCTCCTCTATATTCTCTCACGTCGATTTTGTAATTGCTTTGGCACTAATTTTATACATCACCGAACAGAGAGGAATAGGCCGATAGTGAGAGATGAATTGGGGGTGTCGTACCTTAGGAATCAAAATAATAGGTGTATCATTCAAGCCCATCGGTAGGTCCCCAACATTCAAGAATTCCAGCACGCATCAGTAACATCGTCTTGCAAGATATCCCAGTGGCACTGGTAGAAACCAGCCATAAACCCGTCAACGTCCAGCGCCTTGGAAGTCGCCATTTGGAACAACGCCTCCTTGACCTCCGCTGCAACAATGTCCAGTAAAGCGTTCATGCCCGGTGTAACTTTGACTGACACATTATTGAGCGGCTCATTTGGATCAGAGAACACCCGCTATTCATACAGGTCCTGATAAAACGCTTGCACTTCCTCCGTATCCTCCACTTCATTAATACATGCAGTTCCATCTTGCCGTACAAGGCCCGAAATTTATTGATCCGTCTCCTTTGTGCTGCTTGTGCATGGAAATACCCGGTGTTTCGGTCACCTTCACACAGCCACAACACACGTGAGCGCTGACGGATCCACACCTCCTCCTGGAACAAAGCTTCCTTCAACTTTTTAATTGTGCACTTCTCCTCATCAGTCGGACCACGCCCAACCAAAAGAGAACAAAGCTTGTCCAACTTTTTCTGAAGTTCCCGGACAGCTCGTGTGAAGCAACCTAACTCTTTTGCACCCCACGGTTCTAGTGTTCGCTGAAGATGTTGCAAAGATTGCGCCACACCTTGGAGCCCGGGAACTTCTTACCGATCTAGCCAAGTTTGCCAGACTAGCTTGTCATAATCGACATGTGTTTGCCAAACGTTCTCATAACGGAATTGCTTCTTAGGTCGAGACTGATTTGGCACACCCTTCTTCATCTCCGCTACAACAAAATAGTGATTCGATTCAACCGAACTGATGTGTCGAACACGGGTGTACTGAAAACGTTGCTGGAATTTCTCATTAGCAAAGGCTTCATCCATCCTTGCTTTAACATTTGCAACACCGGTTGACGGTTACCCCAAGTGTATGGGATACCAGTCCATCCTAGGTCCTGAAAGGAGAGCTCATCTCTAACTTCCCAAAACGCTCTCATAAAAAAATTGTTGGGTTCGTATTTGGATGTAAGTCCCAATTATTTTAATTTTGCTACCTATAGCATAGATTTTATTTGTTAAATTATGGTCAAAATATGACCAAAATAGAATGGAGACTAGTAAACCACAGTCAAAATATGGTTTATTAGTTAAAATTATGATGAAAATATGACCCAAAATACGAGAGTAACAATCATGGAGTAGCATTTGCGATCCTATATTTATGGCTATCCGCATAACCAGTGCATGCACATATTGATAGCCCCTTTTTGGGCATGCCTAGCGATGGACGCTTGCATGCAGCAATGTATAGCCTGTAGCGGTAGCCATTTATTATTCGCTAATTATTTGTTGCATGCCGAACGTTACCAAAAATTATGCTCGCGATAGTTAATGTGCATTTTGGTCGCAGCGAGTTGGTTCGCCCGACTAAAATACCCGGCTGGAGATAATATCCCACTGCAGGCTGCAGTGCCAAGCACCGGAGGCGTTGACACAGACCGATCGTGCTCCTTTGTCCGCGCTGAGAAGCCTGACATGTCATGGAAGGAGCCAGATCCTCTAACTTAGAGAAGCAAAGTCACGGTGCTACAGTGTAATCCTAGTGTAAAATGAAGAAGGAATGTTAGAGACATTTAGCAGATTACTTACTATTGATATTTACTGTAGATATAAATAATTCATAATTAATTTTATTTGACCATCAAATTGTTTGTATGTAATGATTGTGAATGTACACATTAAATCTGTTATTTGCATATTAATTTAAATCATTTTAGCCTTAATCATATGGATTGGAAGAAGGAAAGTTAGGGGATTGTAGCTTCTCTAAATTAATATGCAAATAACAGATTTAATGTGTGCATTCACAATCATTACATACAAACAATTTGATGGTCAACTAAAATTAATTATGAATTATTTATATCTACAGTAAATATCAATAGTAAGTAATCTGCTAAACATCTCTAACATTCCTTCTTCATTTTACACTAGGATTACACTGTAGCGCCGTGACTTTGCTTCTCTAAGTTAGAGGATCTAGCTCCACATGTCATATCGCAGCACTGAAATCTACGTCTAAATGAGGCACCTTTCGTCCAAAATGTTCAAAATGACACAATCTAATTAGCCTCACTGATCTTTCAATCACCAAGTCAGTGGCAGTCCTGATACCACCATACAAGCGGCGTGAGGCCCCAAGCGCCTATAAATACTGGGCACCGAAGCAGCATAGCCATCACCAAACCATAGCCATCGGGGCTTGACGTGCAAAAACTTCAGCGCTAACTGAGCTCGGTTTCCGAGAAACATACTACCAATTCCGATCCAGTCGAGATGTCTTCTGTGTCAGGGAGCTCATCCCGCGGCGGCGACGACGCGACGTGGAGCGCCAAGGAGAACAAGTTGTTCGAGGAGGCACTCGCCTACCACGGCGAGGGCACTCCCGACCGCTGGCTCAAGGTGTCTCGCGCCATGGGTGGGACCAAGACGGCCGCCGAGGTGCGCCGCCACTATGAGATCCTCGTGGACGACATCAAGCTCATCGAGTCCGGCAGGGTCTCGTTCCCCAAGTACAAGGACAACACCCAGGGGCCTTGGAACTGATTCCTCATGGTAACTAAAACTCAGCCTGATTCTCGTCTCATGTTTACTACAAATATACAAGTGTGAGGTGTCAGATCCTAGATCAAAGCTATATACTCCCTCCGTCCGGGTTTATTAGGCCTAAAGACAACTTGTCTTAGACCAAGACACATAGTAATTTGCTCACATTAATTCTTCCATTCCACTCCCAATGCACTCTCTCACATGGATGCAACAAATGAAAAAGAACGCATGAAGTGTATTTATTTTTCAGCCATGGCACCAACAAGAATGGCTTTCAATGCAACTAATGAAATGGTTGCATGCATGCACCTTTTCAAAGCGGGGCCTTATAAAATGGGACATGCTTGTGATGCTGAGAGGCCTAATAAACCGGACGGAGGGAGTACTGATCTCAGTCACTTGTCATAATAAGGTGATTTGTGCCATAGCTAGGTTGACGTTGCCAATTGACAACGAAACAGCAAAGGAATGTTAGTGATGTCAATTCCTTTGTTGTTTCTGCTCCAGATGCACTGCAAGAATTACTCTGCTTGCACAATTAGTCTATTACACAAGCAAAGCGGATCCCGTACATAATTTGAGCCTGAACAAGGAGCCCAGAACACAGCATCTTTGCCTACATGGATCCGCCAATCTGCTTTCTATCAGTTTGTACTCTTTAGAGTGTTCAATCAAAAAATGTATTCTTTAGGGGCAAAACTATAGGTAACCCTTGAGGAGGCAGCTCTGCATGTCCCAAACTCCCAATTATAGAGCATAGATAAGAAACCAATGCACACGAAACTACCCAAATAAATGGTGCATGTTTCTTCTTTTGAGATGCAAAGATCTGTTTGCCCGGTTCTCAATTTCAGAGCTTGAGACGAGTTAACTTACAAGATACATCTTTCTTTTTGTTTTTTCAGGAGCGAAGCATCTGAATTCCGAAGATCTGGCAATCAGGAGAACCTGTTGATAATCTAGTCCTTAGCTGGGACCATGTTACTTAAGCAATAAAAAGAAGAAAACATGTGTGTGTTTGTGTTTGTGTGTGTAATTTTAGGTTTGTAAGCAAATCAAGTGCGCCTAGTCTTGCAGACGGTAGCATGTAATTTTCATTGCCTATACTTAGTTTTTACTCCTCCGGTCCTCCCCAATATGTTTTGGAGTAAACATCAGTGTTGTAAATCCCCAGTACTTGTTTGCAGTGTTTATGAACCTGTGCTTGTTACAATATACATGCTTTGTCTATCAGCTGGCTCAACACTCGAATGTTTACATTTGCACACATGCTTTCCTTACTGATGTAGAACCAAGTCCTAATTGTTGCCCAATTTTCACAATTTGGATGTGGAGTTGAGGACAATCTCAAATAACACAAGGAACACAAGAGGACACTCAAGAGAACAATATTTGCACCACAAGTTTACTCAAATCACAAGCAAGGAGAGATACACCTCAAATCCAACAAACAACAAAGGTAGAGGTAAATAGGTAGGGTTCTTTCCAAATCTCTAGGAGAGGTGGAGTCTTGAGAGGTAATTCTTCCTCAATCCAAAGGATATCAAGGTCTTGGTAATCCACAAGGGATTCTTCTCTTAGATGGAGTTCTTGATCCTCTAGAGGAGATAAGATGAGCAAAGCATAATCTCCGGATCAACCCACCACCCCATTCGAAATAGGCATAGTGTTGGTCATATGACTCTTCGCTGCCGATATCTCGTTTTTTTTTGTTCCTTTTTGCCAGACTGTTGGTATTGGCTGTGTGCATTTTAACTATGCAGAGGCCGGGTGTTGCTCATTATGCTTTGTATCTGCTTGATGCTACATTTCGAGTTTAATAAAAGCGCCCATTATCAGGGAAAAAGGAGGAGATAAGATGAGCAAACCTCTCTCAAGATCTAATTTAATGCTTTGCTAACCCTAAAAAGTGCAAAGGGTCTGTACTATATAGTTTCTAAATTTAATGCTTTGCTAACCCTAAAAAGTGCAAGGGTGTGTATTATATAGTTTTTGGAGGTATGAGATGAGGATAATGATACAAGAGACATTTCCCCTCACGGCTCATAGGCAGGGCCGTGTGCACGGAGTAAAGGGGGTCGTGGGCACGGGTCATGTGGAACGTGGTATCCAGAGGCTATGCGACGGGTCCGGTGTGCACGGGGTGTCCTGATTGTTTATGGGGTACCCCATGCATACTACTAGTGTACTGTATCCCATGGGCAAAGAGTGTCCAGAGAGCATCTTCATGTTTTCATTCTCTGGACACCTTCTTCCATACTTCTCGCTCCTCTTGATGGACTCGACGTTCCTCCCTCACTTCATTGTGGTGGATCATCGTTGTACATAATCATGGATAGGGTTCAATTTTGAGGTAGTTGCCAAGTATCATCCAAATGTATAGGGAGCTTAACTAGGAGATAATTCACCTTGGTTTTTATGGCACGTTCACGAGCTCTTGTCAAGGGTCCTCTTGAATCTTGTGGGATTAATGGTGGGTCCATGGCCTGCTCAGCACCATCTCTCCCTGCCTCCCCCTAGGAAGATCCATCGTTAGATCAAGATCCTCATCGTTAGGTCGGTGACGTTGAATGTGTCGCTCACCAAGCACCTGTCCATTGTGCTAGAAAAAAATGACACAACTGTGATGATACTTGATTGTCACACTAGGTTCCATTTTTAATTAACGATGTACATCTGTGACGGTTTTATGATAGAATTGAGATAATCATACATCTGTCGTGGTAGATGTGTTCCATGACAATGGTCAATTTTTCATCACAGAAGTGTGCACTTCAATGATAGAAAATGAAGCATCATAAATAAGTGTTTCGTCAAGGGTAACTAGCACGTGACAGCCACCATAATGGATCTTCATTAAGCTATCAGGGGCGGGTTCCAGATCTGATACCCATTAACGACGTGGCCTCCTGGTTATCCGCCATGTTTTGGCGTTCTATTGGTCGGTTGGAGCCACGCGTTAGTGTTATGTTGGTCAGATGGAGGCACACCGGCAACTAATTGGAAGAAATGTCGCATGCACAATGGGCCACGTGAGCCAATGAACTAATGACGCTTGGCGCAACCAAATAGAGGGACATTTAGACAAAAGGTCATCCTAGCTAGTCCAAAGGCATGTTTAAGTCCTACGGGCCTTTGTCCAAACCTCGCGGATCTTGCCCATTAAACGCCATAAACGGCCTGTTTGCAAACAACCCTTTTACAGCCCGGATGTGTATGACCCATTAGAATCTACGAGAATTCATCCCATTACCGACTTGTGGGTCATTCACCATGATTATGGTCCATTGATACTTTCAGCCCATACGCCACCTAATGTCTTTTGCTCATATGTGGTCCACGGTGTATTTTGGCTCATTAACAGCCGGTGGTGTCTTTTGCTCGTCTCTGGCGCATGGTGACTTTCAGCCCAGTTTACAACCCATGGTGTCTTTTGACCATTTTCAGCCTCCGGTGGCTTTTGGCCCATTTAAAGCTCATGGTTCATTTGGGTCCATTATTGCCATGGTGTCTTTCCACCCATTAGCAACCCATGGTGTCTTTCGACTCGTCCACTACCCATGGTGCTTTTGGCCCATTTGTGGCCTCTGTTGCTTTTGACCCATTTGTAGCCCATGAGGCTCTTGGGCCATTTGTGGCCCATGACTATTTTGGCTAGTTTGTGACCCATGGTTATTTTGGCCGTTAACGGCTAAAAATACATTTGGCCCATTAACGGATTGCAGAATACAATAATTAAGAATATACATGTACTGTAAAATAGGAAAGTACACTTATTACATCCATTATGCATCCAAGTTGCCCACAATACAAATTAATGCAACAATCAAAATAATTCTAGAGATTTAGTCCACATCAACACAACTTAAGAAATGGTAACCTTGCCCCGAAGCTGATGCACGTGCAACTAAGCAAGCTGATGAGATTGCCCTTGTTTGATGCTTATATCCTCCAGCTCTAGCTGGTTAGCAATAATGTGTGTGTTAGATTTCATTGTGATTTTCCTTAGAGATTCAACTTCCCATTAGGGTAGAGTTTGTACCATGTATTTCTTCTTGGAGTTGAGATTGAAAAGGTCAAACTTATTTAGGCGACGACTTCAATGAGCTTGTTTAACTGAAATTGGCAACTATCTTGAACACTACTTCTAGACATGACTTTGGGGTTGTCCTGCTATCTTCAAGATGTTTGCCTTCTTAGTTATAGTTGTTGTAACAATGAGACAAAATGGGTATGTCTCACTATCTCAAGAGACTTTGCCCTCATATCATGGTTAGTATTTTGAATGAGAAACAAGCAGACAAATAACCGGTTTTGTATTTATATAAATAACCGGTTTTGTATTTATATAAATAACCATGGTTAGTGTAATGTCGATTTCATCCCATTTCATATAGACAAATCAAGAGACACAATTTAAAATAGGAATAATAGACTATGGTATTGTTCATATAGTCGGTCAAATAAGATAGGACAAGGCAGGAAATGACGACGTGTATGTGTGGGCGGCTTCACCGCACCACTAGAATAAGATGAAGATCAAAGGCATACAATGTATGACTAAAGAACAACATTGGCTCTTTTTTTATTAATGTGCATGGTATAAATATGAAAATATTTGTACAACTAAATATTAAGACTGACTTGTTGCAAAACATGCAATTTGATGGAAACGTCAAACTAAACAACAGTTCAGACAATGATGCCTATCAAAATCTATACCACAACAAAGTTTGAAGGCATAAGAAGGATGAACTTAGATTAGCAGTTTTCACCCGCTCTTTAAAGCCCTTAACCATGTTTATGTTCATGGGGGACAATTCAAGAAGTTCACCACAGAAACTTCTTCGTAAGCACTAACTATATAATGCATTTTGATAACAAAAATACAAATATGATAATATGAATCGATGATAAGAAAGCTAATATGCAGAGTAATGCTACAAAAACAACTAGCTATATTAAAATTAAATAATGTTCACCGCACGTTCAGAAAAGTGATAATGCAGTGTTAAAAAATATTGGCACAACTTTTAGAAAATGTTTGTGGCGCTTAACAAATGTTTTTGATTTAAAAAAAAGACCATACAATTTTATAAAAAATGTTCACGTAATTGAAAAAAAGTTCATGGCATTAAAAACAATGTATGTGACATTTTTCTAAAAATATTCATGCATTTCAAAAAAAAAATCATGACATAAAAAATTGTTTTTACAATGTAAAAAATGTTCATGTAATTAAAAAATATTGATGGCATTAAAAAATTTGAATATCTCAATTGTTTTTTGTAAATCATGCATTCGAAAAAAAAATCGTGAAATTTTAGAAAAAAGTTCATACAATGTAAAAAAAATGATCCTTTTGTTTTTAAAAATTGTTCGTGTCAATTAAAAAAATGTTCAACGTGCCTTTAAAAATGTTTAACATGTATTGAAAAATTTCAAAAACATGTAATTGACAAATATACATCATACTTTGAAAATGTTCAACGTGTATGAGAAAAATGCACAAGGTGAATTAAAAAATGTAGACATGTGTTGGAAAAATGAAATCTACAAAAAAAGAAGAAGAAAATTTGGAAGAAAAAAAACCGGCACAGAAAAATTCCCAGAAAAAAACATGTAGAACCCACTGCTAGGACCCCCCCCCCCCCCCTCCTCCTCCTATTGGGCAGTAGGTGATACATAGCTCTGGCGTCTTAAAGGATCACTAAAAAACTAACCCTTAAGAGTTATGGTAAGGTCCCCACCCTCAAAAAAAGGTCCCCACCAGATCATTGTTTTCCAGCAGAATACTCGCGTAACGAAAGACATGGTAAAACAAAGCGAGTGGGCTTCAAACATGTGTTAGCCGTCGTTTCAGGGCTAGAACATTTATATTGGTTTCCCAAAATACATCGGTATTAAGGCAGTATGTGAAACACTTCTCAGCCTCACATGGAGGACGCCACCATGGTTGAAAAGGAATCAATGATTATGGAGGGCTACAAAGTTGTAGCCTTCTTCCGCATACATGAATCCCATTGGTATATAGACCGTATCAAAGCACAAATCGAAGCAGGCAAAGCCTCCCCTTCCCTTGTGATGTCATTGCCAAATCGCATAAGCCGGCGAATAATATCATGCTTTAATTTCTTGTTCTAGGTCATTTTCGATTTCAGTTATCTTATCGTGAAAGCAATTTCCAGATATGAAAATTGCAATGTCTATGTGATGTTGAACGGAATGTGAATAAAATTGCAATATCTATGTGAGTGAATGAAAATGTAATGTCTTTACGTGAAGAACGGGCATAGACGCTGACCGATGGGTCCGCAAAATATAGAGTTTGCATTATGCTGAATCTGAGCTTGCGTACAACCTCCTTTGTCAAAGTTAAAAATTTATGAAGCACGGTCCAAACGATTTTAGGCTGCGAGTATATTGCATCAGAGTTGCTCTAAACCAATGCTAATTTATGCTGGCAGTAGCAGCGTAGCGAGATTGGAAGATGGTACGGTGCCTCACTCTCAGAAGCCCTATAAAAAGCAGGGCCTGTACGTACGTTTATGGGCCCCTGATATATGCAGCTACTGATGATCGACCGTTGGGGCACCGAGCCAGCAAAAGGTGCAAATCTATCTAGCTGTGCACGGGGTCTCCAATGAACACATCTCAGTGATGATTAGCAAAGCAGGACATGTACCATTCGCTGTAATCGTCATGCGACATGCATCCACCCATCATGGAAAGAAGGTCTACTAGTAGATACTCCCTCCGTCCCAAAACATAAGAGCGTTTTTTACACTAGCGTACCATTCGCTGTAATCATCATGCGACATGCATCCACCCATCAAGGAAAGATGGTCTACTAGTAGATAGTATCTTGGAGTACTGTATATGCAAACGTCGGCTCAAAAAAGAAAAGAAAGAGAAAGAATCATCACGCAACAAGAGGAAACAAGACGGGAGGAAAAGGAAAGAAATCGGGGGGAGTGATCCATTTCGTTTCAGCTTCAACTGTCATGCAGCCGCAGCCGGGTCGTTGGTCAAGCACAGCATCTTGCGTGCCCTCAAAAAGATGTACCACAGCATCTTCTTTGTTACTTAAAAGGGGAGAAGGAAGGAAAGAAAGTCCCTAGAGAGCGAGCGAGCTATGGCTATGGCTAGTAGTACTGGAACAGGCTTGTCATCTCCCGGACGGACCCGAACGCCGGCGACGAGGGCATGACGCCGAGCCCCCATGGCAGGCACGGCCCGTCCTCCGCCGCCGCGTCGCCGAACATCCCGTAGGACGCCGCCTTCGCCACGGCCGGGCCGTAGCACCCCCACTGCTGCTGCTGCTGCTGCTGCTGGTGGTGCCGCGCGTACCCGTACGCGTACTCGATCCCGCTGTCCGATGCCAGCGCCGTCGGCGCCACCGCGGCGGCCGCCGCGCGCCTCTCCTCCTTCTTGTACCGGATTCCGCACGCATTGCACAATGACTGCACAGATGCACCAATGGTCAGTTAGTATGGATATGCATGTCCGTTCGTAAGATAGTGTGTATGCGTGTATGGCCGCATGCCATCGCTTGGTACGTGGCCATGTACGTAGTATATGATCATCAGTTTACGCACGCACGCACCTTTGGTCCACGTGGCCCGTTCCTCCAGAGCGGGGTGGAGGTGGTGTCGCAGTTGGCGCACCGGCGAGCGGACGCGGCGCCGGCATTGCTCTGATCCGCGCGCGCCGGGCCGATATCCTGCCTGCCGTTGCAGCTGGGCATCGCCTCCCACGGCAGCCCGGCCGCCGGCGCGCGGACCCCGGCCTCGGCGCGCCTGGTGGAGGGCGTGCCGAGCGAGAGCGTGCAGTCGACGGAGCCGCCGTAGGAGCCGTCGTCGCCGCATTGCTTGCTGTAGTAGTGGTGGTCCCCCGGCGCCGCGGCGAACAGCATGGAGCAGCCGCCGCCGCAGCTGCCGTAGAGCAGCCCGCACGTGCATGGCGCCGCCTCGTGCAGCATCTTGACTAGCAGTAGGAGCTACTTGCAGGAATATAGATCGAGCAGAGAAGGCAATGGTAGTATCTACTCTAGTGCTACTAGCTGCTGGTATCGGGGGGAGATTAATATGAAGAGGGAGAGCTTCGAGACCAAACCAAAGACGACGTAGCTAGGGGGTGTCTGTTGCTGGAATCTGGAGGTGGCCGGCCAGTTAACAGTTAACACACACTAGCTAGGGCTGTGGATCGTTGAGGTGTTTGGCACATGTGGATGGATGCGAGAGGTAGGGTACGGGATCCTGGGCTTCTTATAGCGACGACGTGGGAGTACGGTGGTGGTGGCCGGCTGGGGCTGGGTTGGCTCGCTTTTTACGTGGTAACCTGGGCCGACCCGATTTTGGATTCCGGCCGGGGCGCGAGACGCGATGCCGGCGCAGCGAGGGGATGTCCGTCCGGATGTCTCTCTCATGCGCCTGTGGCGTGGGGCCGGGGCCTGGTCAAAGAAGGATGTGGCGCTCGGTCAAAAGGAAGGCCACGTGAAACCGGGAACAGTCTCCCATGCACACACACACAGACATATGGGGACGTGGAGGCTCTCGAGGAGGGATGTCGTACGTAGTGGTAGTGCTACTGACATGCGCTCGTACAACTACGACGAGTCCATTGGAGTTTGGCGATCACGAGGGGCACAGTTCGATCTGTCCCTCCCTCCTCCGTCCTCCTCTGAGCCGGTTGTGGGATCCCAGGCCAGGCCAGGCTATCCACCACGGAGTAAGTGAGCGAGCAACAAGGAGACGATGCATGGCATGGCATGCATGCATGCGTCCGTTAGGCGGGCAGGCAGCGTCGCAGCGATGGCTGAAAGCCTGCGGTGCGCTGTATCAGGCCGGCCGGCCGGTCGGGTCGGGTCGGGTCAGTCTTTAATTTCCATCCACGGAGGTGGGGTGTCATTTTGCAATGACACGACGGATCGAAATTTCTGGCCCTGCATGCAGATGCAGCACACCACCACCTTTGGCTGTGCGCAGTGTATCTGGACCGATGCATGCATGCATCCATCATGTTACGTTACATCTACATCCACAATACGTACAGCTAGACAAAACTGAAGATGAACTTGGTGGTGGAGCTAGTAATAAAGCAGCAGCAGGGTTGTGCTCCATGAAGATCACGTTTGGGCACATGATTAGGTCAAGAAGGAGCCGCTAGGGGCTTCCAAACCCAGAGAAAGAAGGAAACTAAAGAGCAAAGGAGGCGTAGCGAAAGAAGGGCGGATGGGAATGGGAAAATAAAAGAGCAAGGAAATGAATCAAAAGAAGCAAAAGAGCAAAAGAGGAGCGACGCGAGGATGAGGAGGGAACACAGGAAAAGACGGGCGGGCGGGCGCGGGCCGAGTTGGAGCAGATAGAGATAGAGAGAGAACAAGAGATATAATTGGCCGAAACAATCCATGATGGCTCCCCCAAGTTCCATAAAGTCCCCCGTCGAATCGAATCCGATCATCGGTCCAAGGAACAGTCGCGGTCAGGCATAGAAGATCCCGCCTTTTGGCACCAACCTCCACGCACGCAAACCCAGGATACATCACTCGCCTCGCCTCGCTCCTGCCCTGCCTCTCTCTACTCCACGCTACGCTACGGGGATCCGATAAGCCTCTAGCCTCCTGATCATTCCCTCCTCGATCTCCTCCTCCTCCTACATACAGAAAGAGTACTTACTTCCCCGCAAAAAAAAAGAGTACTTACTTAACCAGTGACAGTGAGGCTTTTCTTTTGCTGTGGTTTGTTTTTCTTTTCCTTTATTGGTGCTGTAAGCGAGCTGCCTAATTCCCCTGCCAAGTCAAAAGGAAGCAGGCAGCCATGCCAGAGAAAGGGAAAGCCCGTGGAGCCCGTCATCTGCCCAACGGCCCAAGTGCGAGCCGACACGACCTTACCCAAAGCATATACTATACCTGGGGCCTAAAACATGTTTGGTCTTGCTTGTGTGGAGTATAGTATTTCACATTCTAAACAAGCGGGGCCGGTCTTCGAAACTGAAACCAGGGTGATCCCGTTCAAAACACCAGCAACGCAAGCACAATGTACTCCAGCTCCAGGAGCGAGCTCCGTGAGTTGCTGTGTGCCTAGGGTAGTTGTAGTAGTAGCTGTTGTTTAGCAGCCTAATGCCCAGTTTTTGGCAGGGATTGTACGCCTTGTGCTTCGTGTGGCGATCTGTTTGCTCGCTGCATATGTGGACTGCCGTCGAGGAGGACCTAAAATAAGACGGCAGAACAAACAAGGGGAGGAGCACGAGCGCGAAGCAGGGTATGCGAGTATTGTACTAGCGCTACTGCAGCGTTGCGAGCAATGGTGCTGTGTCTTGTGTAGGCAATCCGCCCGAGGAGATCGTCGTTCAAAAAGTTGTCCCGACACTGCCAGAGTTAAGCCTAGAGATTGGTGTCCTTTGGTTGGGATATCTCAAGCCCTCGTCCCTTCTCTTTGCCCTTTGATTACAGGGGGATGGGGACGGCATCTCTTGGAAAGCGATAGCTGGTGCCCCCTAGTTGTTCTCGTTTCTCGAGGTTTGAACCATTTTAATTCTTCTGCTAAATAACCATAATAATATGCTCGACCACGTTGTGATCAGATAGCTTTAGGGTAGGTTGATTTGATTCAAACACTGTCGCGTTTCTCTGAGGCCACCGGATTCAAAAGGATTTCATAGGATTTTTTGAGGATTACAATTCTTAAGGCATCTCTGAAGCGGACCCTTAAATATTCCGCAAGCGTCCCGATCATGTTGTCAGAACGTGCTTTGTCACCCAACATAATCCTGCATTAGTCCATTGACATGTCCAAACGTCTGTTTTCCCATAAATCGGAACTAAACAACGAAGGACTTTGCATTGTGCTAATTACAGCGGATGGCTAGCATTTTTTTTAAACAAAGGATAGCTAGCATTTTAGCGGAAGGTAGTATTGCCTAGTATATTTTCATTTGACAAAAGATGCTAGTTAATATATTTCCATCATGCAAATTAGGCTGGCGGAAGGTGCCTTTTGTATGCACTAGTTGCAGCACCTTCATTTGGCGGAAGCCAAACGTTTACCACCTTCATTTGGTGGAAGCCAAATACTTAGCTTTTCACCATGTGCTTAGTAGGCATGATTTAGGGCCTATTCGGAAGTCCTTCAACTCCAAACTTCTTTAATTCTCATCCGGAAGTGAGCCCGAACGCGCTAGCTCCAGAAAGCTAAAATCCAGGAAGCTATCATGGGTTGTAGTTCATTTTTCTAAAGTGAGACATTCCCAGCTCCACGTTTTGGTGAATCTGGAGTTTGGGTTATTTACAGCTGTAGTGCCACCACCCCAAAAATGTCTCGACCAGCTCCTCCTCCCTCGACCCCGCATGTATCCGCTTGCTCAAATCTCCCCTCTCCCTCGTTTCTCCTCTTGAAGCACCGTCGCCACCTCTTGAAGCACCGTCGCCACGTTTGGCTGCCCCCGTCGTCAGCCAGATCCTCGCCTTCGACTATAGGTATGGTCGTCCAAGGTTGTTTCCCACCGGATCCCATCGCCCCCGCCGCCCGTCGCGCCTGCTGCAAGGAGTTGCAACCCCATGGCTCGGAGCTAGCCCTGACACCATTGATGCCCGAGAGACCCTCCGAGCCAGGAGCAGCACCAGGACGACCGCACCCCCAAGCCCAAACCGCAAGGTGAGCTCCTCCCCTTCTCTTCTTCCCGAGCCAGGAGCAACACCAGGCTCATGTTGTTTGTATTGTACATGCCGCACTCCACCGTGAAGCCTGCGCAACCGCCGCCTATGTGTAGTTTCACCCGAGATGGGCTCCTTCTAGTCGGTGTTGGGAAACGTTGCATGGAAAACAAAAAAAATTATACGCACACGCAAGATCTATCCATGGAGATACATAGCTACGAGAGGGGAAGAGCATCTTCATACCCTTGAAGATCGCAAAGCGGAAGCGTTTATCAACGCGGTTGATGTAGTCGTACACCTTCACGATCCGTCCCGAACGTACGACACCTCCGCGTTCAGCACACGTTTAGCTCGATGACGTCCTCGCCTTCTTGATCCAGCAAGACGGGCGAAGTAGTAGATGAGTTCCGGCAGCACGACGGTGTAGTGACGCTGTTGGTGAAGAAACAATCTCCGCAGGGCTTCGCCAAGCACAACAGAAATTATGACGGAGGATAAACTATAGGGGACGGGGTTGCCGGCACACGGCTTGGTGATTCTTGATGTGTTCCAAGTGCTAGCCCTGCCCCTCTATTTATATGTTGAGCCATGGGGTCAAAACTTGGAGAAAGAGCCTCCTCAAAGTCGGTTTTGCCCGCAAGGAAGAGTCCTTCTCGGACTTGCAGGACCAGACGTCATAGTCCTTGGCGTCTGGCCCAGCGGCCACGGGCCTCGGTGTTTGGCCCAGGGCAAGACGCCAGTGTCTCCAGCGTTTGGGCGTTGACCTCTGCAAAACATCTGAAAGGATCGAGAAGAGGTGTCTAGAGGGGGGTGAATGGACTCTTACAAAGAAAAGTGGCAGTTTTTAATTTCTTCAAGTTGAGGTGGAGTATTAGCACATGTTTAAACATTCATAATACATATCAAGCAAGCATGACAAGAGTATATGGGAAGCGGAAAGTAAAGCATGCAACTTTGCAAGAATGTAAGGGATGGGACTGGAGTGTGCAAATGCAATTAGAGACACGGAGATTTTTGGCGTGGTTCCGATAGGTGGTGCTATCGTACATCCACGTTGATGGAGACTTCAACCCACGAAGGGTAACGGTTGCGCGAGTCCACGGAGGGCTCCACCCACGAAGGGTTCACGAAGAAGCAACCTTGTCTATCCCCCATGGCCATTGCCCACGAAGGACTTGCCTCACTAGGGTAGATCTTCACGAAGTAGGCGATCTCCATGCCCGTACAAACTCCTTGGTTCAACTCCACAATCTTGACGGAGGCTCCCAAGTGATACCTAACCAATCTAGGAGACACCACTCTCCAAAAGGTAATAGCCGGTGTGTTGATGATGAACTCCTTGCTCTTGTGCTTCAAATGATAGTCTCCCCAACACTCAATTCTCTCTCATAGGATTGGATTTGGTGGAAAGATGATTTGAGTGGAAAGCAACTTGGGGAAGGCTAGAGATCAAGATTTATGTGGTTGGAATGGAATATCTTGACCTCAACACAAGTGTAGGTGGTTCTCTCTCAGAAAATGTATGATGGAAGTGTAGGCATGTTCTGATGGCTCTCTCCACGAATGAAGAGGGGGTGGAGGGGTATATATAGCCTCCACACAAAATCTAACCATTACACACAATTTACCAAACTCGGTGGGACCGAATCAGAAAACTCGGTCAGACCGATTCAGTTCAAAATGTGACCGTTAGGCATTTCGGTGGGACCGATATGATCAACTCGGTAGGACCGATGTGCTAGGGTTAGCGTAAAGCCTCATCTCGGTTTGACTGATTACACAAACTCGGTGGGACCGACTTGGGTAATAAGCAAAACAGAGAGTTGGCCAAGCAAACTCGGTGAGACCGATTGCATATTTCGGTGGGACCGAATATTGCAATAGGCAAAAGAGAGTTTGCAAGCCCATCTCGGTGAGACCGAGATCCCATCGGTGAGACCGAATTGGCTAGGGTTTGGCAGTGGCTATGTCAACAGAACTCGGTGGCGCCGGATAGAAAGTTTTGGTAGGGCCGAGTTTGACTTTTGGTTTGGGACATATGTGGATGTGAGAAAGTGGTTGAGGGCTTTGGAGCATATCCCTAAGCACTTTGAGCAAGCAAGCCATTAAGCAACACCTCATCCCCTTTTAATAGTATTGGCTTTCCTATGGACTCAATGTGATCTTGGATCACTAAAATAGAAAATGTAGAGTTCTGAGCTTTGAGCTTGAGCCAATCCTTTGTCCTTATCATCTTGAAGGGGTTCCACGTCCTCTAGTCCATGCCACTCCATTGTTGAACTTATCTGAACCATACTAGATGAAAACATTAGTCCAACAAGAGATATGTTGACATTAATTACCAAAATCACCCAGGGAGCACTTGTGCTTTCAATCTCCCCCTTTTTGGTAATTGATGACAACATACATCAAAGCTTTAGATAAAGATATGAAGAATAACAAGTAAAGCTTTGGAAGGACATGTAACATGCATAGGCTCCCCGTACATGTATGCAATCATGTAAATATGGAATATAGGAGCATATGAATGCATAAGCATGACAGAGTAAGCCATGAGTTACATGTATCTTGGCTATATGCATCACAGCAAATGGTGTGAATATGGGAAATGTACCTTCATGCTCATGAGTCCTTCTTGCAAACAGTATGTACATCTGCAAGAAATCCTCATGCACATGAGTGTGATGCATATACTTACCTTGTGGTCTTGAGCTGGCTTTGAAAGAGATGAACCTGAGTAAACAAGGTTAGATAACACAGAAACATCTACTAAGCAGAGCAAGAACAGCAAACCACAAGAGTACCAAGATTGGGATGACATGTAGAATGTGAGTACTGGATACTCTATTGGATATAGACATGTCCCCAAAAGGTAAAGATATACAATGAATTCAAAGATTTCCTTCCCTTAGATGTCTTGCTCCCCCTGAATCTTGTATGGGATATTGGGAGAAGATAGGGAACAGAAAGTCAGAGCAAAGAAAATCAGAGCAAATGCACTCAAACAAGCAAACATGAACATGTCTTTTCCCCTCTAAAGACATGTGACTTCTCTCCTCTTTGGATACCAAGCATCTCGGACCTTTGATATGATTTCTCCTTCCCCCTGGAGAAGAATTCTCTCCCCTGTTGAAGTGATTAGCTTTGATGTGATCTCTCTCTCCCCCTTTGACATTAATTTCCAAGAAGGGATCTTCTGGAGTGTGAGTCAAACTAGGTTTGGTCCTTGAGTCACAAAGCAAACCAGCATGTAGAATGTGATGCTGGTAGACGACAAGAATCATTGAGTGGAGCTGGAATAAAACTATAGGAACAAATGGCAAATTGTCTTCTCTGCAGTGAAATCGGTGATACCGAGTTGTAGTCTTCGATGGTACCGAATTGGTTCGGTTTGACCGAAAGCAACATATCGGTATGACCAAGTTCAACACAGAGAGAACACTTGTCACCTCAGCTCACTAGGCAAATAAGTCTCTCAAGGATTTGCAAGGAATTAGCTGAAGGATTTGCAATGAATTGGATGCAGAAATTGCAGAACAAAACAGATAAAGGAAAATCTAGATGAAGTTTTTTTGATAGAAGAAGGGGAATAAATATGCAATGGACAAATGCAAAAACTCAGAGAAACACTAGAGAACTTCATCTAGAAATGGGTGGTGACTAAGTCGCCTATGTTAGAGTATATTGACTAAGGAGTCAAGTGAGAACACTTGATCATAAGTCATACTCATCGTTTAAGCTCAAAATGGGGTTACCATTTTTCGTTTAAGCATTTGATGTATTCACATCTTGTTGAGCTGCTTTGACCCATATCTTGGGGTAAAGCTTCTCTAAGATGGAATGGCATACCTTGCGTGGTGGTGTTGATCTTAGTCATGTAGTTGAACTTGTGTGGGTTGCTCAAGGTTGATGTAGCTCATCAAGAGTTGGGAGCACCACTTGAAAGTGAGTTCATCTACCTACATGGGTTAGTTTTGCAAGGAAGAGCACTTGTGTATCCAAAATGACAATCATGAAATTTGATACCAAATGAAATTTGATATATAGAATTTGTCAAAGGATATGTTGAAGGGTTTCATGCTTCCTTGTCTTCAACCACCATTGTATAGAGACTTGGTGATGTAGAGATTGCTCAAGATGTGAGTGAGTTGCAATCTCATAGATTTAGATTCATCCAAGTACCTACAAGGGTTAGATAGCATGCAAGGGTACAAATATATCCAAGACATATGATCATCATCATAAGAGAAGAGTCAAGGATTAGTCATAGGCTCATGCCTTGCATGTATCCAAATGGAGTTCCTACTCCAAGTTTGAAGCATCAATGATGTTCAATTCACCTCTCAAACGGCAAAAGACTTTCTCATCAAGCGGTTTGGTGAATATATCCGCCAATTGCTTATCGGTACGAACATGCTTAAGATCAATGTCCCCTTTAGCAACATGATCTCGAATGAAATGATGACGAACTTCAATATGCTTAGTTCGAGAATGTTGCACGGGATTGTGAGCAATCTTAATAGCACTCTCATTGTCACAAAGCAATGGAACATGTTTCACATTGATCCCATAATCTTTAAGAGTTTGGGTCATCCAAAGTAATTGAGCACAACATGAACCGGCGGCGATGTATTCCGCTTCGGCGGTGGATAAGGATACCGAGTTTTGTTTCTTGGAGGATCAAGATACAAGAGATCTACCAAGAAATTGACAAGTACCCGAAGTGGACTTTCTATCAACCTTGTCTCCGGCATAGTCCGAATCAGAATAGCCAACAAGATCAAAAGAGGACCTCTTAGGATACCAAATGCCAAAATTTGGTGTATGTATTAAGTATCTCACTATCCTTTTCATAGCCTTAAGATGACATTCTTTGGGGGCCGCTTGATATCGTGCACGCATGCACCCACTTAGCATAATATGGGGACGGGAGGTACGTAGATATAATAACGAACCAATCATAGAGCGATAAACCTTTTAATCAACCGGTTCACCATCCTTAGTCAAATCAAGATGTCCACTAGTAGGCATAGGTGTTTTCATACCTTTGCATTCTTGCATATTGAACTTCTTGAATAAGTCCTTGGTGTACTTTGTTTGAGAGACAAAGGTGCCTTCCTTAGTTTGCTTGATTTGCAAACCAAGAAAGAACTTGAGTTCACTCATCATAGACATCTCAAACTTCTTCGACATTAGCTTCCCAAACTTTTCACTAAAATGAGGGTTAGTCGAACCAAATATGATATCATCAACATAAATTTGGCACACAAATAATTCACCATTAACCCTTTTAGTAAAAAGAGTAGAATCTATTTTTCCAATCTCAAAGCCTTTTTTAATAAGGAACTTGGTCAAGCATTTATACCACGCTCTAGGAGCTTGTTTAAGACCATAAAGAGCTTTGTGAAGTTTGTAAACATGATCGGGTTTCTTAGGATTGACAAAGCCGGGAGGTTGTTTAACATAAACTTCCTCCTCAATTTCACCATTTAAAAAACCACTTGTAATGTCCATTTGGTACAAGGTGATATCATGGTGATTAGCATAGGCAAGTAAGATGCGGATGGACTCAAGTCTAGCAACGGGGGCATATGTCTCACCGTAGTCCATACCTTCGACTTGAGTGTAGCCTTGGGCGACGAGACATGCTTTGTTGCGAACGACTTGACCATCTTCGTCCTGCTTGTTGCGAAACACCCATTTGGTACCAATGATGTTGTGGTTGTTGTCGGGCTTCTCGACCAATGTCCACACTTGATTTCTCTTGAAGTTGTGTAGCTCTTCATGCATGGCGTTTATCCAATCCAGATCTTCCAATGCTTCTTCAACCTTCATAGGTTCAATGCTAGAGATGAATGAATAATGTTCACAAAAGTTAGCCAAACGAGTTTTAGAGCGAGTGATTCTCCCGGTTTGAATATCATTAAAGATTTGTTCGACGGGATGGTCTCTTGAGACTCTTGCTCAAACTCGTGAGAGCTTTTGCTTGGATCGGGGTGGAACATCTTCTTCATCATCTTGTCCTTCTTCTTGGCCTTCTTCATTATTGGCGTTGTCGTTCTCTTGTCTTGGTGGAGAAGGAGGTTGATGAGGTTCATCTTGGTGTACTTCCTCGTTTTCTTCATCTTGGTGCGTCCCACTTGTGGATGCTTCTGTATCAACTCTTGGTTCACCTTGTCTTGAGGTAGAAGCTTCCACTTGGACGGACGAGGTACTCTCCTTCACCTCCGTTGGACGAATCATGCCAATATACAAGTCTTGGATTGCTTCTGAAGGATCTTTATCTCCTACATCAATTGGCAATTGCTCTACTTGCGAGCCGTTAGATTCATCAAACTTCACATCTACCATCTCTTCAACCTTTTGGGTGAAATTGTTGTAGACACGATAAGTGTGAGAGTTTGAGCCATAACCAAGTAGGAAACCTTCATGAGATTTAGGAGAAAATTTAGAACGACGATGCTTATCAAGAATGTAGCACTTTGAGCCGAATACTCGAAAGTATCCAACTTGGGGTTTGTTACCGGTGAGAAGCTCGTATGCCGTCTTGCCGAGCAGCTTGTGAAGATACAAGCGATTTGTTGCATGACAAGCTGTCTCAACCGCTTCCACCCAAAAGTGTTTTGGAGTTTTGTACTCATCAAGCATCGTTCTCGCCATCTTGATAAGAGTTCGGTTCTTCCTCTCAACAACTCCATTTTGTTGAGGTGTGTACGTAGCTGAGAACTCGTGTGAAATCCCTTCTTCGTCAAGAAAGGTATCCACATTTGCATTCTTGAACTCCGCTCCGTTGTCACTGCGGACCTTGTTGATCTTCACTTCAAATTAATTTTGGGCCTTCCTAGCGAAGCTCTTGAAGATCTTTTGGACCTGCGATTTATCATCAAGAAAGAACACTCACGTAAATCTTGAAAAATCATCAACTATAACTAGACCAAATGAGTTACCACCGAGACTCTTGTAGGCATTGGGACCAAAGAGATCCATATTAAGTAGCTCGAGCGGTCTTCTCGTGGTCATAATGTTCTTCACGGGGTGACTTCCTCTAACTTTTTTTCCTGCTTGACAAGCACTACAAAGTCTATCCTTGTCAAATATAACATCTTTTACTCCAAGGATATGATCACCTTTAATAAGCTTATCAAGATTTTTCATGCCCACATGACCTAACCTTCTATGCCACAACCAACCTTTCGAAGATTTAGTAATAAAGCAAGTTCTAGGTGGAGCCTTTTTAGTGAAATCAATAATGTAAAGATCACCTCTACAAATACCGGTAAAGACCATTTTATGATTATCTCTACGAAACACTTGGCAATCTACTTTAGTAAATAGGACATTGAAACCAACGTCAGCAAGCTTAGATACGGAAAGTAAATTATAGCCAAGAGATTCAACGAGCATAACATTTTGTATGGAGCTATCATGTGAGATGGCCACCTTACCAAGGCCAACCACCTTACCCTTTGAGTTATCACCAAAAGTGACATACTTTCGAGGGCCGTCGTTTTCAGCAAGCTCACGAAACATATCCTTGTCTCCGGTCATATGATCAGTACATCCACTATCAAGGACCCATTCCTTTCCTCCAGCCATGTAGCCGTGAAGATTAGCCATAAGACCAAAGTGTCTCATTGCATCAAGAAGATCATAGTCACTATCATCATCCTCATCATAGTATCCATGTTCAACATCGTCATGTGATGGATCAATTCCTAAAGAGAGTGATTCATTAGAAGTGTGACTGTAACAATGTTCATCTCTATGAATGCTAATGACTTCGGAAATGATATTGCTAATAATTCCAACATCTCCTTTGGCACGCATGAGATCACGAAGCTCAAATAGGCAATCATCAAACTTAGGATCACTTGTACTCATTCTATTCAAGGCAATAGACTTATGGAGAATCTCATCTAGATTTTTCAAGGAATAATTTGGGAATCGTTCCTCTAGAAATCTCCATATGGTGTAAGCACAATCTAGAGCAGGTAAGCTAGCAATCAAATTTTTAGGCAATCCTTTTACAATAAGATTGATAGTTCTAAGATCGCGAATCATGTCAAGATCCTCATCGGGTGTGGGATGCAAAGGATCAACAAGGCGAGCACAAGGAGTAGTAATGTACTTGGTCAAATGATATTCATTGAAAATTTCAAGCATCTCATTTTTTCACTCATGAAAGTACTCTCCATCAAGTATAGGCACCCTATGTCTAAGACTCCCCAACGTAGACTCATCCATCTTCCTCAAAAGGTGTTTAAACCAAAGCAATGGAGACCAAGGCTCTGATACCAATTGAAAGGATCGAGAAGAGGTGTCTAGAGGGGGTGAATAGACTCTTAGCAAAGAAAAGTGGCACTTTTTAATTTCTTCAAGTTGAGGTGGAGTATTAGCACATGTTTAAACATTCACAATACATATCAAGCAAGCATGACAAGAGTATATGGGCAGCGGAAAGTAAAGCATGCAACTTTGCAAGAATGTAAGGGGATGGGATTGTAGTGTGCAAACGCAATTGGAGACACGGAAATTTTTGGCGTGGTTCAGATAGGTGGTGCTATCGTACATCCACGTTGATGGAGACTTCAACCCACGAAGGGTAACGGTTGCGCGAGTCCACGGAGGGCTCCACCCATGAAGGGTCCACGAAGAAGCAACCTTGTCTATCCCACCATGGCCATCGCCCACGAAGGACTTGCCTCACTAGGGTAGATCTTCACGAAGTAGGTGATCTCCTTGCCCGTACAAACTCCTTGGTTCAACTCCACAATCTTGACGGAGGCTCCCAAGTGACACCTAACCAATCTAGGAGACACCACTCTCCAAAAGGTAATAGACGGTGTATTGATGATGAACTCCTTGCTCTTGTGCTTCAAATGATAGTCTCCCCAACACTCAACTCACTCTCAAAGGATTGGATTTGGTGGAAAGATGATTTGAGTGGAAAGCAACTTGGGGAAGGCTAGAGATCAAGATTTATGTGGTTGGAATGGAATATCTTGACCTCAACACAAGTGTAGGTAGTTCTCTCTCCGAAAATGTATGATGGAAGTGTAGGCATGTTCTGATGGCTCTCTCCACGAATGAAGAGGGGGTGGAGGGGTATATATAGCCTCCACACAAAATCTAACCGTTACACACAATTTACCAAACTCGGTCAGACCGATTCAGTTAAAAATGTGACCGTGAGGCATTTCGATGGGACCGATATGATCAACTCGGTAGGACTGATGTGCTAGGGTTAGGGTAAAGCCTCATCTCGGTTTGACCGATTACACAAACTCGGTGGGACCGATTTGGGTAATAAGCGAAACAGAGAGTTGGCCAAGCAAACTCGGTGAGACCGATTGCATATTTCGGTGGGACCGAAATTATTGCAATAGGCAACAGAGGGTTTGCAAGCCCATCTCGGTGAGACCGAGATCCCATCGGTGAGACCGAATTGGCTAGGGTTTGGCAGTGGCTATGTCAACAGAACTCGGTGGCGCCGGATAGAAAGTTTTGGTAGGGCCGAGTTTGACTTTTGGTTTGGGACATATGTGGATGTGAGAAAGTGGTTGAGGGCTTTGGAGCATATCACTAAGCACTTTGAGCAAGCAAGCCATTAAGCAACACTTCATCCCCTTTTAATAGTATTGGCTTTCCTATGGACTCAATGTGATCTTGGATCACTAAAATAGAAAATGTAGAGTCCTGAGCTTTGAGCTTGAGCCAATCCTTTGTCCTTATCATCTTGAAGGGGTTCCACATCCTCTAGTCCATGCCACTCCCTTGTTGAACTTATCAGAACCATACTATATGAAAACATTAGTCCAACAAGAGATATGTTGACATTAATTACCAAAATCACCCGGGGAGCACTTGTGCTTTCAACATCCTTTTGCACCGACATAAGGCCCTACGGGCCTTACCCCTTGGCCTAACCATATCATCATATATATCAATCTTTACCTCCAGAAAATTCTGGAGCTCATCGTCATGTCTGTGATCTCATCCAGGACTCCGAACAACATTCGGTCACCAACATACATGACTCATATAATACTATATCGTCAATGAACGTTAAGCGTGCGGACCCTACGGGTTCGAGAACTATATAGACATGACCGAGACACCTCTCCGGTCAATAACCAATAGCAGAACCTGGATGCCCATATTGGCTCCTACATATTGTACGGAGATCTTTATCGATCGAACCTTATGACAACATACGTAATTCCCTTTGTCCATCGATATGTTGCTTGCAGATTCGATCGTCGGTATCTTCATACCTAGTGCACTCTCGCTGGCAAGTCTATTTACTCGTTCCGTAATACATCATCTCGTAACTAACTCCTTAGTTAGTTTGCTTGCAAGCTTCTTGTGATGTTGTATTATCGAGAGGGCCCAGAGATACCTCACCGATACACGGAGTGACAAATCCCAATCTCGATTCACACCAACTCAACAAACACCTTCGGAGATACCTGTAGAGCATCTTTATGATCACCCAGTTATGTTGTGACGTTTGATAGCACACAAGGTATTCCTCCGGTATACGGGAGTTGCATGATCTCATGGTCGAAGGAACATGTATTTGACATTAAGAAAGCAGTAGCAATAAACTGAACGATCATATGCTAAGCTAACGGATGGGTCTTGTCCATCACATCATTCTCCTAATGATGTGATCCCGTTATCAAATGACAACACATGTCTATGGTTAGGAAACCTTAACGATCTTTGATCAACGAGCTAGTCTAGTAGAGGCTCACTAGGGACATTGTATTGTTTATGTATTCACACATGTATTTAAGTTTCCGATCAATACAATTCTAGCATGAATAATAAGGAAATATAAACTTTATTATTGCCTCTAGGGCATATTTCCTTCAGTGTCCCACTTGCACTAGTGTCACTAATCTAGTTCACATCGCCATCTGATTAACACCCATAGTTCACATCGCCATGTGACAACACCCAAAGAGTTTACTAGAGTCAATAATCTAGTTCACATCGCCATGTGATTAACACCCAAAGAGTACTAAGGTGTGATCATGTTTTGCTTGTGAGAGAAGTTTAGTCAACGGGTCTGTCACATTCAGATCCGTATGTATTTTGCAAATTTCTGTGTTTACAATGCTCTGCATGGAGCTACTCTAGCTAATTGCTCCCACTATCAATATGTATCTAGATTGATACTCATAGTCATCCGAATCGGTGTCAAAGCTTGCATTGACAGAACTCTTTACGATGAACTCTTTATCACCTCCATAACCGAGAAAATATTTCCTTAGTTCTCTAAGGATAATTTTGACCGTTGTCCAGTGATCTACTCCTGGATCACTATTGTACCCCTTGCCAAACTCATGGCAAGGTACACAATAGGTCTGGTACACAGCATGGCATACTTTATAGAACCTATGGCTGAGGCCTCGGGAATGACTTTCAGTCTATCTCTATCTTCTGCCGTGGTCGAGCTTTGAGTCTGACTCAACTTCACACCTTGTAACACAGGGAAGAACCCTTTCTTTGACTGATCCATTTTGAACTTCTTCAAAACTTTATCAAGGTATGTGCTTTGTGAAAGTCCTATTAAGCGTCTTGATCTATCCCTATAGATCTTGATTTCAAATATATAATCAGCTTCACCGAGGTCTTTCATTGAAAAATTCTTATTCAAGTATCCTTTTATGCTATCCAGAAATTCTATATCATTTCCGATCAACAATATGTCATCCACATATAATATTAGAAATGCTACAGAGCTCCCACTCACCAAATACAGGCTTCGCCATAAGTCTGTATAAAACCATATGCTTTGATCACCTCATCAAAGCATATATTCCAACTCCGAGATGCTTGCACCAGTCTATAGATGGATTGCTGGAGTTTGCACACTTTGTTAGCACCTTTAGGATCGACAAAACCTTCTAGTTGCATCATATGCCACTCTTCTTTAAGAAATCCATTAAGGAATGCAGTTTTTGACGTCCATTTGCCAGATTTCGTAATAAATGCGGAAATTGCTAACATGATTCGGACTGACTTAAGCATCGCTATGGGTGAGAAGGTCTCAGCGTAGTCAACTCCTTGAACTTGTCGAAAACCTTTTGCAATAAGTCAAGCTTTGTAGGTGGTGAAATTACCATCAGCGTCTGTCTTCTTCTTGAAGATCCATTTATTCTCAATGGCTTGCCGATAATCGGGCAAGTCCACCAAAGTCCACACTTTGTTATCATATATGGATCCTATCTCAGATTTCATGGCCTCAATCCATTTATCGGAATCTGGGCTCGTCATAGCTTCTTCATAGTTCGTAGGTTCGCCATGGTCTAGTAACATGACTTATAGGACAGGATTACCGTACCACTCTGGTGCAGAACATGCTCTGTTTGACCTACGAGGTCCAGTAGTAACTTGATATGAAGTTGCATGATCATCATCATTAGCTTCCTCTATAGTTGGTGTAGGCATCACGGGAACATATTTCTCTGATGTGCTACTCTCCAAAATTGAGAGAAGGTACAACTACCTCATCAAGTTCTAATTTCCTCCCACTCACTTCTTTCGAGAGAAACTCCTTCTCTAGAAAGGTTCCATTCTTGGCAACAAAGATCTTGCCTTCGGATCTATGGTAGAAGGTGTACCCAATTGTTTCCTTAGGGTATCCTATGAAGACACACTTCTCCGATTTGGGTTCGAGCTTATCAGGCTGAAGCCTTTTGACATAAGTGTCGCAACCCCAAACTTTAAGAAACGACAGCTTATGTTTCTTGCCAAACCACAGTTCATACGGTGTCGTCTCAATGGATTCAGACGGTGCCCTATTTAATGTGAATGCAACTATCTCTAATGCATAACCCCAAAATGACAGTGGTAAATTGGTAAGAGACATCATAGAATGCACCATATCTAATAAAGTGCGGTTATGACGTTTGGACACACCATTACGCTGTGGTGTTCCAGGTGGCGTCAGTTGTGAAACTATTCCACATTGTTTTAAATGAAGGCCAAACTCGTAACTCAAATATTCGCCTCCGCGAGCAGATCGTAGAAACTTTATTTTCTTGTTATGATGATTCTCCACTTCACTCTGAAATTCTTTGAACTTTTCAAATGTTTCAAACTTGTGTTTCATTAAGTAGATATAATTATATCTACTCAAATCATCTGTGAAGGTCAAAAAATGACGATACCTGCCGCGTGCTTCAATACTCATTGGACCGCATACATCGGTATGTATTATTTCCAATAAGTAATTAGCTCGATCCATTGTTCCAGAGAACAGAATTTTAGTCATCTTGCCCATGAGGCATGGTTCGCAAGTATCAAATGATTCATAATCAAGTGATTCCAAAAGTCTATCTGCATGGAGTTTCTTCATGCGCTTTACACCAATATGACCTAAATGGTAGTGCCACAAGTATGTTGCACTATCATTATCAGCTTTGTATCTTTTGGCATCAATATTATGAATATGTGTATCACTACGATCGAGATTTAATAAACCTTTCACATTGGGTGTATGACCATAGAAGGTTTTATTCATGTAAACAGAACAACAATTATTCCTTGACTTAAATGAATAACCGTATTGCAATAAACATTATATGATCATATTCATGCTCAACACAAACAGTAAATAACATTTATTTAGGTTCAACACTAATCCCGAAGGTAGAGGGAGTGTGTCATGGTGATCGTATCAACCTTGGAATCACTTCCATCACACATCGTCACCTCGCCCTTAACTAGTCTCTGTTTATTCTGCAACTCCTGTTTCGAGTTACTAATATTAGCAAATGAACTAGTATCAAATACCCAGGGGATACTACGAACACTAGTAAGGTACACATCAATAACATGTATATCAAATATACCTTTGTTCACTTTGCCATCCTTCTTATCCGCCAAGTATTTGGGGGCAGTTCCACTTCCAGTGACCATTTCCTTTGCAGTAGAAGCACTCAGTTTCAGGCTTGGGTCTAGCTTTGGGCTTTTTCATGGGAGCGGTAACTTGCTTGCTGTTCTTCTTTAAGTTCCCTTTCTTTCCCTTGGCCCTTTTCTTGAAACTAGTGGTCTTGTTAACCATCAACAATTGATGTTCTTTCTTGATTTGTACCTTCGCCGATTTCAGCATTGCGAAGAGCTCGGGAATCATTTTCATCATCCCTTGCATATTATAGTTCATCACGAAGTTCTAGTGATAGTGACTAGAGAACTCTGTCCATCACTATCTTATCTGGAAGATTAACTCCCACTTGATTCAAGTGATTGTAGTACCTAGACATTCTGAGCACATGCTCACTGGCTGAGCTATTTTCCTCCATCTTGTAGGCAAAGTACTTGTTAGAGGTCTCAGCAATGAGGATAATCCTCAGATCACGGACCCAGTCCGCATCATTGCTACTATCATCTTCAACTTATTTTCTCTAGGAACATATCAAAAAATAGGGGAACTACATCGCGAGCTATTGATCTATAATATAGATTTGCAAATACTACCAGGACTAAGTTCATGATAAATTAAGTTCAATTAATCAAATTACTAATGAACTCCCACTTAAATTAACATACCTCAAGTTATCTAAGTGATACATGATCCAAATAAACTAAACCATGTCCGGTCATCACGTGAGATGGAGTAGTCATCAATGGTAAACATCTCTATGTTGAACATATCTACTATATGACTCATGTTCGACCTTTCGGTCTCCAGTGTTCCGAGACCATGTCTGTACATGCTAGGCTCGTCAAGTTTAACCCCATTATTCTGCATGTGCAAAACTGTCTTACACCCGTTGTATGTGAAGTAGAGTCTATCACACCCGATCATCACGTGGTGTCTCGAAACGACGAACTTTCGCAACGGTGCATACTCGGGGAGAACACTTATATCTTGAAATTAGTGAAGGGATCATGTTATAATGCTACCACCGTTCTAAGAAAAATAAGATGCATAAAAGATAAACATCACATGCAATCAAAATATGTGACATGATATGGCCATCATCATCTCGTGCTTTTGATCTCCATCTCCAAAGCATCGTCATGATCTCCATCATCACCGGCTCGACACCTTGATCTTCATCGTTGCGTCATGGTCGTCTCGCCAACTATGGCTTCTACAACTATCGCTAACACATAGTGATAAAGTAAAGCAATTACATGGCGTTTGCATTTCATACAATAAAGGGACAACCATAAGGCTCCTGTCGGTTGCCGATAACTTACAAAACATGATCATCTCATACAATAATGTTTATCACATCATGTCTTTACCATATCACATCACAACATGCCCTGCAAAAACAAGTTAGACGTCCTCTACTTTGTTGTTGCAAGTTTTACGTGGTTGCTATGGGCTTCTAGCAGGAACCGTTCTTACCTACGGCAAAAACCACAACGGCGATTCATCAAGTTTGTTGTTTCAACCTTCTTCAAGGACCGGCAGTAGTCAAATTCGATTCAACTAAAGTAGGAGAAACAAACACCCACCAGCCACCTTTTATGCAAAAGTAGTTGCATGTCTGTCGGTGGAACCGGTCTCATGTATGTGGACATGTAAGGTTGGTCTGGGCCGCTTCATCTTACAATACCGCCGAATCAAAATAAGACGTTGGTGGCAAGCAGTATGACCATCACCGCCCACAACTCTTTGTGTTCTACTCGTGCATATCATCTACGCATAGACCTGGCTCTGATGCCACTGTTGGGAAACGTTGCATGGAAAACAAAAACATTCTATGCACACGCAAGATCTATCCATGGAGATGCATAGCTACGAGAGGGGAAAAGCATCTTCATACCCTTGAAGATCGCAAAGCGGAAGTGTTTATCAACGCGGTTGATGTAGTCATACACTTTCACGATCCATCCCGATCAAGTACCGAATGTAAGGCACCTCCGCGTTCAGCACACGTTCAGCTCGATGACGTCCTCGCCTTCTTGATCCAGCAAGACGGGCGAAGTAGTAGATGAGTTCCGATAGCACGACGGTGTGGTGACAGTGTTGGTGAAGAACAATCTCCGCAGTGCTTCACCAAGCACAACGGAAACTATGACGGAGGATAAACTAGAGGGGACGGGGTTGCCAGCACACGGCGTGGTGATTCTTGATGTATTCCGGGTGCTAGCCCTGCCCCTCTATTTATATGTTGAGCCCTGGGGCTGAAACTTGGAGAAAGAGCCTCCTCAAAGTCGGTTTTCCTGCAAGGAAGAGTCCTTCTCGGACTTCCAGGACCAGACGCCACAGTCCTTGGCGTCTGGCCTAGACGCCAGATGCCAGGGTCTCCGGCGTTTGGGTCCTGACCTCTGCAAAACATCCTTTTGCACTGACCTAAGGCCCCACAGGCCTTACCCCTTGGCCTAACCATACCATCCTATATATCAATCATTACCTCCGGACAATTCTGGAGCTCCTCGTCATGTCCGTGATCTCATCCGGGACTCCGAACAATATTCGGTCACCAACATACATAACTCATATAATATTATATCGTCAACAAATGTTAAGCATGCGGACCCTACGGGTTCGAGAACTATGTAGACATGACCGAGAAACCTCTCCAGTCAATAACCAATAGCGGAACCTGGATGCCCATATTGGCTCCTACATATTCTACGAATATATTTATCGGTCGAACCTTATGACAACATATGTAATTCCCTTTGTCCATCGGTATGTTACTTGCCCGAGATTTGATCATCGATATCTTCATACCTAGTTCAATCTCGTTACCGGCAAGTCTCTTTACTCGTTCCGTAATACATCATCTCGTAACTAACTCCTTAGTTACTTTGCTTGCAAGCTTCTTGTGATGCTGTATGACCGAGAGGGCCCAGAGATACCTCTCCGATACACGGAGTGACAAATCCCAATCTTGATTCACGCCAACTCAACAAACACCTTCGGAGATACCTGTAGAGCATCTTTATGATCACCCAGTTACGTTGTGATGTTTGATAGCACACAAGGTATTCCTCCGGTATCCGGGAGTTGCATGATCTCATGGTCGAAGGAACATGTATTTGACATTAAGAAAGTCGTAGCAATAAATTGAACGATCATATGCTAAGCTAAACGGATGGGTCTTGTCCATCACATCATTCTCCTAATGATGTGATCCGTTATCAAATGACAACACATGTCATGGTTCGGAAACCTTAACCATCTTTGATCAACGAGCTAGTATAGTAGAGGCTCACTAGGGACACGGTATTGTTTATGTATTCACACGTGTATTTAAGTTTCCGATCAATACAATTCTAGCATGAATAATAAACCTTTATCATGAATAAGGAAATATAAAATAAAAACTTTATTATTGCCTCTAGGGCATATTTCCTTCAGTCGGCCAACATGGCAACCAGCAGGCTTCAACGCCCCAGCTTGGCTGCCAGTTCATCCAAGCATTGGGAGGAGCTGCCGCAGCTCTAGAACGTTTTTCTGTTCGCCATCTCAAGCAAGAATCAATGTAAGAAGCTTGATATGGGAAGTTTTGTAGAAGCTAGATGGTTTCAGAACAGGCCCTTAGCCGGGCTAGATTTGACAGAGGCTATGTATGCACTGATTAGTAGCCTTCCGCCAAACTAAAAGCTAATAATCTATTTTTAAGTCAATAGAGCGAAATATTTATAGTATAGGGTTGGATGACTGCTACTTGTGATAGGCGTTGGGATTCCCGGAGAGGAAGGGTGAAATAGTGTAGTAGCAAAAAGTATTTCCCTCAGTTAAGAACCAAGATTTATCAAACCAATAGGAGACACCACACGGACAAGATAAACGGTACATGCACACACACCAAACAAATGCTTGCACCCAACAACAGAAAAAGTGTTTTTAATCCCCTTGTTCTCGCCAGTTGCCAAGATTAAATCTGATAGTAGTACACTGGTGCAATGACATCCTATACAAATGGGTTTTAACCCCTTTCCACGATAGAGTTTTAAACCGTCGCCTTGCCTGTGTGTCCGATAGGGGGTCCATCCCACATGACCCAGAAATCGTCGGTGATAGGTCGTTCGGCCACATACGTGGGGAAAAAAGAGTTCTCGTGCGATCGGGCGAGCCATTGTAGAAAATTATACAGGCCCAATCATTTCCGTTCGTATGTACATCCCACACAGTGAGTCCCAGACAAACGTTTCTGTCGTATGCACATCACACACAATTTTCCGTTAGTGTGCGATCGAGGGAGATAATGCAGACACCTTCGTAGGACAAGCCGTGGGAGATCGTCTTGCCATCCCACACAGTAATTATGGAACAAATGTTTGTGTGGCATACCACAACACACATAGTTTTCTGTATAGCCTCGTCTGTGATAGGTGTAGCGATCATAGACGCTCTGCCTCAGTTAACCGTCTGCGTTATTCAAGTATATCACACACGATTCGATGAAGAAAATGTATGACATTGGGCTATCCATCACACAGGCGTTTACTGCTAGAAACATTTGTAAGGTGCCATTGACCGAGTTAGTGATGACCCACAAGTATAGGGGATCTATCGTAGTCCTTCCGATAAGTAAGAGTGTTGAACCCAACAAGGAGCAGAAGGAAATGACAAGCGGTTTTCAGTAAGGTATTCTCTGCAAGCACTGAAATTATAGGTAACAGATAGTTTTGTGATAAGATAATTTGTAACGAGTAACAAGTAACAAGTGTAAATAAAGTGCAGAAAGATGGCCCAATCCTTTTTGTAGCAAAGGACAAGCCTGGACAATTTCTTATATGAAGGAAAACGCTCCCGAGGACACATGGGAATTATTGTCAAGCTAGTTTTCATCACGTTCATATGATTCACGTTCGGTACTTTGATAATTTGATATGTGGGTGGACCGGTGCTTGGGTGCTGTCCTTACTTGGACAAGCATCCCACTTATGATTAACCCCTATTGCAAGCATCCAAAACTACAAAAGAAGTATTAAGGTAAACCTAACCATAGCATGAAACATATGGATCCAAATCAGCCCCTTACGAAGCAACGCATAAACTAGGGTTTAAGCTTCTGTCACTCTAGCAACCCATCATCTACTTATTACTTCCCAATGCCTTCCTCTAGGCCCAAACAATGGTGAAGTGTCATGTAGTCGACATTCACATAACACCACTAGAGGCAAGACAACATACATCTCATCAAAATATCAAACGAATACCAAATTCACATGACTACTAATAGCAAGACTTCTCCCATGTCCTCAGGAACAAGCGTAACTACTCACAAAGCATATTCATGTTCATTATCAGAGGGGTATTAATATGCATAATAGATCTGAACATATGATCTTCCACCAAATAAACCAACTAGCATCAACTACAAGGAGTAATCAACACTACTAGCAACCTACAGGTACCAATCTCAGACTTAGAGACAAGAATTGGATACAAGAGATGAACTAGGGTTTGAGAGGAGATGGTGCTGGTGAAGATGTTGATGGAGATTGACCCCCTCCCGATGAGAGGATCGTTGGTGATGACGATGGCGATGATTTCCCCCTCCCAGAGGGAAGTGTCCCCAGCAGAACAGCTCCGCCGGAGCCCTAGATTGGTTCCGCCTCGTGGCGGCGGAGTCTCGTCCCGAAAGCTTTCTTCTGATTTTTTTCTCGGACGAAAGACTTCATATAGCAGAAGATGGGCATCGGAGGGGCACCAGGGGGCCCATGAGGCAGGGGGCGCACCCAGGGGGTAGGGCGCGCCCCCACCCTCGTGGCCAGGGTGTGGGCCCCCTCTGGTATTTTCTTCGCTCAGTATTTTCTATTATTTCCAAAAATAACTTCCGTGGAGTTTCATGACTTTTGGAGTTGTGCAGAATAGGTCTCTAATATTTGCTCCTTTTCCAGCCCAGAATTCTAGCTGCCGGCATTCTCCCTCTTCATCTAAACCTTGTAAAATCAGAGAGAATAGGCATAAGTATTGTGACATAATGTGTAATAACAGCCCATAATGCAATAAATATCGATATAAAAGCATGATGCAAGATGGATGTATCAACTCCCCCAAGCTTAGACCTCGCTTGTCCTCAAGCGGAAGCCGATAGCGATAAATATGTCCACATGTTTAGAGATAGAGGTGTCGATAAAATAAAATACGGACATGAGGGCATCATGATCATTCTTATAACAGCAACATATATGGATATTGTCATATTATTTCTTATGATAAAGTAACAATCTATCCACAATGTCAAGTGTGAATCAGAAACTTCATTGAGAACCAACAAACTATAATCTCAGTCATTGAAGCAATTGCAGTTTATCATAACATCAGAAAGAGTCAACATAAGAGCTTTTCAGCAAGTCCACGTACTCAACTATCATTTAGTCTTTCACAATTGCTAACACTCACGCAATACTTGTGGTTATGAGGTTTTAATCGCCTCCCAACCTTTTACCTCAAGGGTAATGTCAACAATAATAGTTCATGCCAACTTAGATCCAATTGGATATATATGTCAGGATCTTTCCAACACAATGTGCTTGCAAAAGGATAAAATGTAAAAAGGAAAGGTGAAGATCACCATGACTCTTGCATAAGGTAGAAGATAAAAGTAAAAGATAGGCCCTTCGCAGAGGGAAGGAGAGGTTGTCATGCGCTTTCGGGGTTGGATGCACAAAATCTTAATGCGAAAGAACGTCACTTTATATTGCCACTTGTGATATGGACCTTTATTATGCAGTCCGTCGCTTTTATTTCTTCCACATCACAAGATCGTATAAAGCTTATTTTCTCCCACACTAATAAGTCATACATATTTAAAGAGCAATATTTATTGCTTGCACTGATGACAACTTACTTGAAGGATCTTACTCAATCCATAGGTAGATATGGTGGACTCTCATGACAAAACCGGGTTTAAGGGAATTTGGAAGCACAAGTAGTATCTCTACTTGGTGCAAAGAATTTGGCTAGCATGAGGGAGAAAGGCAAGCTCAACATGTTGGATTATCCATGACAATATACTTTATCTCAGATATAAGAAAACATAACCCATTACGTTATCTTCCTTGTCCAACATCAACTCTTTAGCATGTCATATTTTAATGAGTGCACACAATCATAAAAGATGTCCAAGATAGTATATTTATATGTGAAACCTCTCTTTCTTTATTACTTCCTATTAATTGCAACGATGACCAAAACTATGTATGTCAACTCTCAACAACTTTTAATCATCATACTCTTTCTATGTGAAGTTATTACTCTTCATAAGATCAATATGATCTCTTTATCTCTTTTTTTTCTTTTACTCATTCAAGATCATGGCAAGATAATCAAGCCCTTGACTCAACACTAATCTGTATTATATATAGCTCACGGACTCGATCACATAGAGGGATCATAAAGCAAAACTCACAACTAGATCATACCAAAAACTTTATTCTACTAGATCAAGATATTACTAAAAGGATCGAACTAAGAAAAATGGTGAAGATAGAGTGTGATGGTGATACGATACCGGGGCACCTCCCCCAAGCTTGGCGGTTGCCAAGGGGAGTGCCCATACCCATGTGATTATGTTTCCTTCTTCAGAGGTGGTGATGGGGATAATTGTGCCTTCAGCTTCTTCATATTATAATTGAGAATAGCAATTTCCTCCTTTAAATCATCGACCTCCGACTCCAGCTTGAAGATCTTGTCACATAAATCTCCTTTGCTTTTCTGCCGAAAACGAGAAGGAATAGATCTGTGAGATAATTTAGCCCTCTTAGGGAGACTAGACTTCTTGAACTTCACGCGCATATCCCCAGGTTGAGGTAGAGGGACATCCTCCTCCTCTGAGCTTGAATCATTGATCCTCATTAGATGAGCATCCTCCTCCTCATCCGTAGTTCGACCACAAGGAGATAGATTCCCATAGATCTTTGGGTCAGAATGAGGTGTGAGACGTAGCTCTCTCCGTTGGAGTCCTGAGATGACATCTTGCTGCAAATCTGCTACAGAAAACAGCTCAAAATGAAAACAGAGGATATTTGCGTGATAAGAGAGTCAAAACCTTCAGGAGATTATATAATGAATTTTTACTGACCAAAATACGTATCGTGCAAGAAAACGGAGTCCGGAGAGCACAAGAGGTGCCCACGAGGCAGGGGGGCGTGCCTCCCACCCTCGTGGAAGCCTCGTGTCCTTCCTGGACTGCTTCTTATTTTTCTATTCTTCTAAATATTCCAAAACGGAGAAAAATTGCCATTAGAACAGTTTTGGAGTCGGTTTACTTACCGTACCACGTACATATTCCTTTTCGGAGTCTGAAACATTCTGGAAAGTGTCCCTTATGTATTCCTCCGAGGTTACGGTTTCAATAACATTAGTTTCAACATTTATAGGATTACCTGCGATATAATGTTTAATTCTTTGACCGTTCACCACCTTCGGATTTGTGCCTTTGAAGTTGTTGATTTTTATGGCACCGGAACGATAGACCTCTTCGATAACGTAAGGACCTTCCCATTTAGAGAGAAGTTTCCCTGCAAAAAATCTTAAACGAGAGTTGTATAGCAACACATAATCACCTACATTAAACTCACATTTTTGTATCCTTTTGTCATGCCATCTTTTAACTTTTTCTTTAAACAACTTGGCATTCTCATAGGCTTGGGTTCTCCATTCATCAAGTGAGCTAATGTCAAATAACCTCTTCTCACCGGCAAGTTTAAAATCGTAATTGAGCTCTTTAATAGCCCAATATGCCTTATGTTCTAGTTCGAGAGGTAAGTGACATGCTTTTCCATAAACCATTTTATACGGAGACATACCCATAGGATTTTTATATGCAGTTCTATAGGCCCATAATGCATCATCAAGTTTCTTGGAACAATTCTTTCTAGATCTATTAACAGTCTTTTGCAAAACTAATTTGAGTTCTCTATTACTCAATTCTACTTGACCACTAGACTGTGGGTGATAAGGAGATGCAATTCTATGATTAACATCATACTTAGCAAGCATTTTACGGAAAGCACCATGAATAAAATGTGAACCACCATCAGTCATTAAATATCTAGGGACTCCAAACCTCGGAAAAATAACTTCTTTAAGCATCTTAATAGAGGTGTTATGATCAGCACTACTAGTTGGAATAGCTTCTACCCACTTAGTAACGTAATCAACAGCAACTAAAATATGTGTATCCATTAGAGGCAGGAAACGGTCCCATATAATCAAAGCCCCAAACATCAAATGGTTCAATAACAAGTGAATAATTCATAGGCATTTCTTGACGTCTACTAATATTACCAATTCTTTGACATTCATCACAAGATAGAACAAACTTACGAGCATCTTTGAAGAGAGTAGGCCAATAAAAACCAGATTGCAATACCTTATGTGCAGTTCTATCTCCAGCGTGGTGCCCTCCATAAGCTTCGGAGTGACACTTGCGTAGGATCTGTTCCTGTTCATGCTCAGGTACACAACGTCTAATAACACCATCTACCCCTTCTTTATAAAGATGTGGTTCATCCCAGAAGTAATGTCTTAAATCATAGAAAATCTTTTTCTTTTGCTGGTATGTGAAACTAGGTGGTATAAATTTAGCAACAATGTAATTAGCATAATCAGCATACCATGGAGCAGTACGAGAAGCATTTATGACATTTAGTTGTTCATCAGGAAAGCTATCATCAATAGGTAGTGGGTCATCAAGAACATTTTCTAACCTAGACAAGTTGTCTGCAACGGGGTTCTCAGCTCCCTTTCTATCAATAATATGCAAATCAAATTCTTGTAGCAAGAGAACCCATCTAATAATTCTAGGTTTAGCATATTTCTTTTCCATAAGATATTTAATAGTAGCATGATCAGTGTGAATAGTTACTTTAGAATCAACAATATAAGGTCTGAACTTATCACAAGCAAATACAACTACTAAGAATTCTTTTTCAATAGTAGCATAATTTCTCTGGGCATTGTCTAGAGTTTTACTAGCATATTGAATAACATTTAATTTCTTATCAACTCTTTGCCCTAGAACAACACCTACAGCATAATCACTAGCATCACACATAATTTCAAAGGGTAAATTCCAATCAGGTGGCTGAAGAATAGGTGCAGAAATTAATGCTTTCTTAAGTATTTCAAATGCTTCTACACAATCTTCATCAAAGACAAAAGGTATATCTTTTTGTAAGAGATTAGTCAGAGGCCGAGAAATTTTTGAGAAGTCCTTAATGAGCCTCCTATAAAAACCGGCATGACCAATGAAACTTCTTATACCTTTGATGTCCTTAGGACATGGCATCTTTTCAATAGCATCAACCTTAGCTTTATCAACTTCAATACCTCTTTCAGAAATTTTATGCCCCAAGACAATACCTTCTTTAACCATAAAGTGGCACTTCTCCCAATTGAAGACAAGATTAGTTTCTTCACATCTCTGCAAAACTCGATCAAGGTTTCTCAAGCAATCATCAAAAGAGGATCCATAAACGGAGAAATCGTCCATGAAAACCTCGCATATCTTTTCACAAAAGTAAGAGAATATAGCCATCATGCATCTTTGAAAGGTAGCAGGTGCATACATAAACCAAAAGGCATACGTCTATAAGAAAAAGTGCCGAAAGGGCAAGTAAAAGTGGTCTTTGCTTGATCATCAGCTGACACAGGTATTTGAGAGAATCCAGAGTAACCATCTAGAAAGCAAAAATGTGTATGTTTGGATAATCTTTCTAGCATTTGATCAATGAAAGGAAAAGGGTAATGATCTTTTTTAGTAGCTTTATTTAATTTGCGAAAATCAATTACCATCCTATAACCTGTAATAATTCTTTGCGGAATCAATTCATCTTTATCATTAGGAACAACAGTAATACCTCCCTTCTTAGGGACACAATGGACAGGACTTACCCACTGACTATCAGCAACGGGATAAATAATACCTGCCTCAAGGAGCTTTAATATTTCCTTTCTTACCACTTCTTTCATCTTAGGATTTAGCCGTCGTTGGTGATCAATAACTGGTTTGGCGTCTTTTTCCAAATTTATTTTGTGTTGGCATAGAGTGGGACTAATGCCCTTAAGATCATCAAGAGTATATCCAATAGCAGCACGGTGCTTCTTTAGAGTTTTCAATAATTTCTCTTCTTCATGCTCTGAAAGGTTAACACTAATAATAATAGGATATATCTTCTTTTCATTAAGATAAGCATATTTAAGAGTATTGGGTAATGGTTTAAGCTCAAACACGAGATCACCCTTGGGTGGAGGAGGATTCCCTAGGATTTCAACAGGCAAGTTGTGTTTCAGAATAGGTCCTTGTTTAAAGAATACTTCATCTATTTCCCTTCTTTCATTCATAAACATATCATTTTCATGGTCTAGCAAATATTATTCTAAAGGATCACTTGGAGGCACGGCAATAGAAGCAAGGCCAATAGCTTGATCTTTACTAGGAAATTCCTCATCACGGGGTTGTCTACGAAATTTAGAGAAATTAAACTCATGAGACATATCATCCAAACCAATAGTAACAACATCCTTTTTGCAGTCTATCTTAGCATTAACAGTATTCAAGAAGGGTCTACCAAATATAATGGGACAAAAGCTATCTTGTGGGGAACCAAGAACAAGAAAATCAGCAGGATATTTAGTTTTTCCACACAAGACTTCAACATCTCTAACAATCCGAATTGGTGAAATAGTATCTCTATTGGCAAGCTTAATGGTAACATCGATTTCTTCTAACTCAGCGGGTGCAATATCATGCATAATTTCATGATATAAAGAAATAGGTATTGGACTAGCACTAGCACCCATATCACACAAGCCATGATAACAATGATCTCCTATTTTAACAGAAATAACAGGCATGCCTACAATAGGTCTATGTTTATCTTTAGCACCAGGCTTAGCAATTCTAGCAGTCTCATCACAGAAGTATATAACATGCCCATCAATATTATCAACCAAGAGATCTTTAACAATAGCAATACTAGGTTCAACTTTAACTTGCTCAGGAGGTGTATAAGTTCTAATATTACTTTTATGAACCACAGTTGAAGCTTTGGCATGATCCTTTATCCTAACAGGAAAAGGTGGTTTCTCAACATAAGCAGTAGGAATGATAGGATCATTATAAGTGATAGTCTTTTGTTCAACTTTAATATGTTCAACTACTTTTACTTCTATGGGAGGATGATATTTAAACCACTTCTCCTTAGGGAGGTCAACATGAGTAGCAAAGGATTCACAAAAAGAAGCTACTATCTCAGAGTCAAGTCCATATTTAGTGCTAAATTTACGGAAAACATCGGTATCCATAAAAGATTTAACACAATCAAACTTAGGTGTTATACCTGACTCCTTACCTTCGTCGAGATCCCAATCTTCAGAGTTGCATTTAATTCTTTCCAATAAATTCCATTTGAATTCAATAGTCTTCATCATAAAAGAACCAGTACAAGAAGTATCGAGCATGGAGCGATTGTTGTCAGAAAGCCGAGCATAAAATTTTTGAATAATCATTTCTCTTGAGAGCTCATGATTGGGGCATGAATATAACATTGATTTAAGCCTCCCCCAAGCTTGAGCGATGCTTTCTCCTTCGCGAGGCCAAAAATTATATACATAATTGCGATCACGATGAACAAGATGCATAGGATAAAACTTCTGATGGAATTCCAATTTCAACCGTTTGTAGTCCCATGATCCCATATCATCACATAGCCTATACCATGTCAATGCATCTCCCTTCAAATATAAAGGGAAGACCTTCTTCTTGATAACATCATCGGGCATACCTGCAAGCTTAAATAATCCACAAACTTCATCCACATAGATTAAGTGTAAATCGGGATGCAATGTTCCATCTCCTGCAAAAGGATTGGCTAGCAGTTTCTCTATCATACCCGAAGGAATTTCAAAGTAGACATTTTCATTTTCAGTAGGTTCAGTGGGTCGAGGAGCAACTATTTGCTCTACTGGTCGGGGTGAAGATACCCCGAACAAGCCCCTCAAAGGATTAGTTTCCATAGTAACAAGTGACAGTAAATTTCATCACACTATATAAATTTTTCCTTACCAAATTCCACCTACCAAAGGCGCTTCACTCCCCGGCATCGGCGCCAGAAAAGAGTCTTGATGACCCACAAGTATAGGGGATCTATCGTAGTCCTTCCGATAAGTAAGAGTGTTGAACCCAACGAGGAGCAGAAGGAAATGACAAGCGGTTTTCAGTAAGGTATTCTCTGCAAGCACTGAAATTATAGGTAACAGATAGTTTTGTGATAAGATAATTTGTAACGGGTAACAAGTAACAAGTGTAAATAAAGTGCAGCAAGATGGCCCAATCCTTTTAGTAGCAAAGGACAAGCCTGGACAATTTCTTATATGAAGGAAAACGCTCCCGAGGACACATGGGAATTATCGTCAAGCTACTTTTCATCACGTTCATATGATTCTCGTTTGGTACTTTGATAATTTGATATGTGGGTGGACCGGTGCTTGGGTGCTGTCCTTACTTGGACAAGCATCCCACTTATGATTAACCCCTATTGCAAGCATCCGCAACTACAAAAGAAGTATTAAGGTAAACCTAACCATAGCATGAAACATATGGATCCAAATCAGCCCCTTACGAAGCAACGCATAAACTAGGGTTTAGATTCTGTCACTCTAGCAACCCATCATCTACTTATTACTTCCCAATGCCTTCCTATAGGCCCAAACAATGGTGAAGTGTCATGTAGTCGATGTTCACATAACACCACTAGAGGAAAGACAACATACATCTCATCAAAATATCGAACGAATACCAAATTCACATGACTACTAATAGCAAGACTTCTCCCATGTCCTCAGGAACAAGCGTAACTACTCACAAAGCATATTCATGTTCATTATCATAGGGGTATTAATATGCATAATAGATCTGAACATATGATCTTCCACCAAATAAACCAACTAGCATCAACTACAAGGAGTAATCAACACTATTAGCAACCTACAGGTACCAATCTCAGACTTAGAGACAAGAATTGGATACAAGAGATGAACTAGGGTTTGAGAGGAGATGGTGCTGGTGAAGATGTTGATGGAGATTGACCCCCTCCCAATGAGAGGATTGTTGGTGATGACGATGGCGATGATTTCCCCCTCCCGGAGGGAAGTGTCCCCGGCAGAACAGCTCCACCAGAGCCCTAGATTGGTTCTGCCAAGGTTCCGCCTCGTGGCGGCGGAGTCTCGTCCCGAAAGCTTTCTTCTGATTTTTTTCTCCGACGAAAGACTTCATATAGCGAAGATGGGCACCGGAGGGCCACCAGGGGGCCCATGAGGCAGGGGGCGCGCCCCCACCCTCGTGGCCAGGGTGTGGGCCCCCTTTGGTATTTTCTTCGCTCAGTATTTTCTATTATTTCCAAAAATAACTTCCGTGGAGTTTCAGGACATTTGGAGTTGTGCAGAATAGGTCTCTAATATTTGCTCCTTTTTCAGCCCAGAATTCCAGCTGCCGGCATTCTCCCTCTTCATGTAAACCTTGTAAAATAAGAGAGAATAGTCATAAGTATTGTGACATAATGTGTAATAACAACCCATAATGCAATACATATCGATATAAAAGCATGATGCAAAATGGACGTATCAGTTAGCAGATTTACTAGTTTACTATTAATACTTCCAGTATCAAGCAAATTCAAATTTCATATCGAACGGTTGTTTACCACTTTCATATCGGGCACACAAATATGTTTTAACATCACAGTACGATAGCTACGTGACAACAACATAGTACAACATATAGCTAGTTCACCTTCATAAGCACAAAGTGTGTTGAGCACAATATTAGAACAATATATTCATTTCCCTAATTGACTGATGCATGATCAGCCAAATTCGTCTTCTCCACCTCTGCTTTCAGTTCAGTAAGAGCCTGTTCTACACTGACCAACTGGGAAAGTGCCTCCTCCTTCGCAAACACCATCTTCCTCTTTTTTCCCGTATCTTGAAATATTCTTTAGCGTTGACAACATTTTATCTAAGCTTATCTCTATTCTCTTCCTCATACATGCTCCAGAGCTTTGCTAAGCACATCTTCAAAGGTTGTGGCCACTCTTGATCAACCCACTCCAGGTAAGAACATTTTCGTTCATCCTATAATATTTAAAACTAAATCAGTTACAATTGTAAGGAAAATGGGTTTCTAGCAACATAGAAAATCATCACATACATATTTTGAAAAACTGAAGAAACATGTTGATTATGACATATCTTCTAAAAAAGATCAATGTGCAAATGAATTAATTGCTACTAAGATAACAACCAAATTCAAGAAAATCACAAGCTATAATTAACTGCAACAACACTACAAGTTCCTAGTCATGTACTATAATAGTAAATTGACCATTTTATGAGGAAGCTAAATATAACTGCAACAACACAGTGGCAGTGTTTGAATGACATAAAATCTATAATACCTAAATAGTTCATCCCCACTATCTTATTTCTCTTCACATGCAAGCTATCCACCTCACCACATGTGCCCCACACATGCCACCTCATCTCAGAAAAAAAACTTTTATTCCAAAATAGTTGTCCCACTATTGAATTTTCCTACAAGTGGTGAAGTCATGTTATACACAGATGTTATTAGTGTTTAAAGAAGGAAATGTAGAGCTTCGGCTTCAGCATTTGGCCGTATGTGGCTATGTCTCTTCAGTTGCTCCACCACCAATCGACTCTTTCACTATTAATATTTCGGGGCATGTCATCTTCCTCTTTCTTTTATGCCAGACCGTCTTCCTCTTTCTTTTGTGCCAGATCGTCTTCTTCTTCATCTTATCAACCAAAGAAATTCCAAAATAATGGGTTGAGCTGTTTTTCCATAAGTAACATGTCTGTCTTTTTCCCGTACCCTCCACCACATCTAGTGTCCTTGCTCTAGAAGATTATTTCGGTTTTGTCGTCGACAAATCAAGGTGCTAAAGGTGACGAATTTGAAGCCTCCAGCCGTCGACCATACGTCGCCTACTGCTGCCCCGTAGATTTACCATCAACATGTTGGACATACTAAATTAAGCAGAAGGATCCATTGAACTGAAGCTCCCTGCCTCTAGGCGGTAGCGGATGTGCCACGGCCGATATGGTACCATCATCTCCAGCGTATCCACCTTAAAGAATCACATATCTCTTGCCACACTTTGTCGTAGACAAGCCCCCTGCTCCTATCTTGCCATCAACGGCACTGAAGTCTCATGTATGAGCAAGTAAGTAATCCCCTATGTTATTCCATGATCATATCTCTTAAATTAATCTCACTGTGTCATTAATTTTCTTTCCGTATCTTTGTTTCACTCATACAAATTACTGTGCTCAGGAAAATTTGGAGTCCCCATCGCCCGCTACCCTGCTGGTGCTTCCCTCATAGCACCCTGATACGTCTCCAACGTATCTATAATTTATGAAGTATTCATGCCAATATATTATTATTCTTGGATGTTTTACAATCATTTTATAACAACTTTATATCTTTTTTTGGGACTAACCTATTGACCTAGTGCCCAGTGCCAGTTGCTGTTTTTTGCTTGTTTTTTAATTGCAGGAAATCAATATCAAATGGAGTCCAAACAACGTGAAACTTTTTGTGGATTTTTATGGAACACAAGACATCCAATGGGCCAGAGCAGCACCTGGGGGGGGGGTGCCCCGAGGGGAGGTTAGGTAAGCGGCACTCACATCCCGTCAACGAAGCTCTTTTTTGGCGCCGTTGCCGGGGAGGTGAGTGCTTGAAGGTATATCTTTAGATCTTGCAGTCAAATCTTTTAGTTTCTTGTTTATCACTAGTTTGTTTTATAAAAGGAAACTATAAAAAAATGGAATTGAGGTTGTAACATCCCAAATTTTCAATTTGGAATGTTATACATAGATCATTCATGCATATCATATTTTATTGCATTTCATTTCGCGATCCTCGAAATCCTAAGCAACTCAAGGACCCTCGGAGAGAGTTGGAGATTTCCCTGTTTTCATATTTGAGTTTTATCAAATATTGAAACGAGGATTATTGGTTTTAATTATTTTTCTCTCCGAAAATATTTCATATTAAAATATATGAGAGGAGATAATATGACTTCTCCAAAATAATTGAAATATTGGAGGAAAATATTAAAATCAAATATTTGATTTTATTCGGAGTTTATTGCTATTTTATTTGAATTAGAAAAATTGCACGTTTATCAAAATTGCATTTTAGGGCCAAGAAAATGTTCATCTCGTTCTAAATATTTTATTTAGACGGTGAAAATTTGTTTTGGCATTTTTAGATTTTATTTTATTTTCTAGGATTTATTTAAGTTTCGGCAAAATTATTTATATAAAAAAAATCTCTTCAGCGCCCGGCTGGGCCGAAGCCCAACCGCCCCGCGCCGCCGTCTCCCTCCAGGAGACCGCGACTGCGCCCGCGCCGAGTCCGACCGGGACTCTGTCCCCGCCGCCTTGCCCCTCCCCAAGCCAGCCGCCCCCTCCTTTATACACCGCCCCGACCCCCCACCACCACCCACCCACCCGCCGCTGCCAAGCCGCCACCGCCGCCGCTTGCAGCCGCGCCGCCTAGCACCGCCCGCCGTCGCCGTTTGCGCCGCCGCCTGCCGTCGCCGCCCCGCCGCGCCCCGCCACCCGCGGCCCGGAGCTCGCCGGAGGTAACGCGCCGCCGCCGTCGGTTTTATTTTTGTTTTTTTTTCGAAAACCTAGATCCGTTTTATTAGATCGGTCGGTTTATTTCGGTTTAGTTATTTAGCGCGGTTTAGTTCGTTTTAACGAACGGTTTTCACTCATTAGCCGCAGACACTGCGAACGTTTCGTTCGATTAGCCTGTTCAGTGCAGTTCTTCTTTTTCTTCGGATTTTCCGCGATTATTTTCGATCGCGATTATCTGATCCGATTCTTCGTTTCAGTATGACCTTTATCGCTCAGTCTTATTCGGAATCCAAGGCGATTCAAGGCGCCTAGAGTCTTCGTCTCGAAAAACCCTCTTTTCTGTTTAGATCCAAGCTTGAACACGATTTGATACTGTAAATATTGACCTTAGTTCCAGATTAGTAAACGGATCTTGTTTCTTTCGCCGTTTGAGTTTCGTTGCTCCGTTTGATTTGATTCTTTTTTGCAAACCGGAGTTCTTAAGTTGAACTTTCTGGTCAATTCTTGTTATTTGAGTTTTGCCCATGCATCTTTGCTTGAATGCTTATGTATGCTATTGTTTGTTTGCGATAGAATTCCCAGAGTGCGAAGCGTGCTACTACGAGTCCCTAGGTTTTGCGGATCGTCAACAAGGCAAGTAACACATTGATCATACTCTTTTCATACCCAGTTTTTATGCATTAGTTCCAATCCTCAAACACTACATGATTAGGATGTGATTAACTTGTGGGTATTGGGAAGTAGTTGATGAGGTAGAACCTATTGCCCTGTTATATTCAAACCCTTGGGAGTTACTTCTACGTATTGCTTATATTGATACGCTATGCTCGTAGACGTGGTTTGGGTGAGTGAATCCATGATAGATGTGAGATGATTAATTAATGGTTCAACTTAAGGTGGCAACTTTAATACACATCTGGGTGGATTGCTTGTCGGGCACATGGAGAATCCAGTGTTGTCTTAGGATATCCCGGAGTACCCGTGTGATAATCCTAAGGTCCGCCACCCAGGCTCAAAGGGAACTAAGATATTTTCATGCTAGAAACTTCCGTGTGCAGCCACAAGCTATTATGTGCTCTAGCATAGTTGAGTAAGTTGCATGAGCTCTTGAAGAGGTGGATCGGCAGGTAGAGGGATGTAGGTTGGTATGGTCTGCCCGGAGTAAAGAGTTAATGTTTCTGAAAGACTGTGTCTCGGTCATCCGTTTCTCAAACACCATGTAGTGCGAGAAATCCAACGGAGGCGATCGAGTCTTGTGGGGAAAAGTGCACAAACCTCTGCAAAGTGTACAATCTAATCATGGTTAGCCGTGTCCCCGGTTATGGACATCTTGAGTATCTAGTACTTGGATTATCATATGTATCTCATCACTCTAAATTAATATTGTTGGGTTGATAATTACTTTAATTGGGATTGAGTTGGAGGAACCTTCTCAATGATGTTTCAACTACCATGATAGTTAAGTAAAATCTATTCCTTTGTTGTAGGAAAAAATTGGCTTTACGCAAAACTATAACCATAGAGCTTTCCACCAGCCAAATATGCATGTAGTGATAGCATATATCCTGTTCTTGCTCTACTGTGTTATATTGCCAGCACATTCCATGTGCTGGCCCGTTTTCGGGCTGCAACGTATTATGTTGCAGACTTTTCAGACGAGGAGTAAGGTTCGTTAGGTCGTTGCCGTGCAGCTCAGCTATGCCGTTGGAGTTGATGGACTCACTTTATCTTCCAAGCCTTCCGCTGTTATCGTATTAGATGGCCTTAAGCCATATTTATTGTAATAAGTTCTCTCTTGAGACATTCGATGTAATAAGTGTGTGATTGCTACTCTGTTATAAATCCTTCGAGTACTGTGTGTGTCAGCATTACCGATCCAGGGATGACACTGAAGCACAGAGACTTGACCGTTTGAGGTCGGGTCGCTACAAGATGGTATCAGAGCACACGCTGAGTGTAGGACACGACCACTAAGATAAGCCATTGGTCACTCTTCTCTACTCATTTCTGACTCCTCTCCATTTTCTACTAGTTAGGATGGCGGATTTGAAGAACAAGTTTGCACAACCGGATGAAGACACACCCTTTGGACGCCACTTGAAGGAAGTCACTAGGTATCTGAACATCGGAATACCAAGCTTCACCGGGACTTACAACGCCACTTTACCAGAAGAGGAGCGCTGGATGATTCAAGTTCAAGTTCCAGGAAGGACGTTCTCGCCAACCACTAAGCCCATAGAGTTTTCTTTTGAAGCACCCACCTGGAGTCTAGGCAAGAGCATGGCAGCCCAGATTACCATGGGACGCATTGGAGAAGTCTACCATAAGGATCTCAAGGACACTATTTATCAGATATGTGGGCGCTGAGACGAGCAATGGGAGATGGTCAGCACCAAGAAGGACAAATCCATTGCAGCTTTCATCCAGGAGTTAAACCAGCACATTCGACGCCAGGAGAATTAGATGTGCGCATACATGATAGATTTGAAGAAGGCGAAGACAAGAATCATCGAGCTGGAAGAAGAACTCAAGTCTACACGCGATGGATATGAGGAGGAAATTGCAACACTATTGGAGAAGAATGGCGACCTGATAAAGAAGATCGGAGTATTCATGGGAGACCCCGCGCCAGGAGGAGAGGACGATGATTCCACTTGCCCGAAGAACTACATCATCATCGAAGACACCGACTCCGACCCGAGTGAAGATGACTTTGAAGACGAAGCTGGAGCAGACATTATGGAGTCTTCTACCGATCAAATATTTTAGATGACCACCAAATAATTAGTAGTATTCCCCCATGTATATAGTAGTAGTTGAGCACTTTTAATGATAGTTCTAGACCGTTTGTATGCCCTTGCTTGATTGATTGAGTGAAATGATTGTGTTTGTCTCATGTGCATATGGGTAGTGCTTTCTCACTAGACCCCTTTTCTATTCTAATCTCTCCCCTCTAAACCCACCAGATGCCTCCGAGACGTGACACCGGATTTGCCTTCCCGCCGGAGCTCACTCAGTTGATCCAGTAGCAGAATGCCTTGATGCAATTGTTAGTCCAGAACCAAGGCAATAACAACAACAACAATAACCCGCCTCTAGTTGACAACTTAGCTCGCTTTCTGAGGTTGCAGCCGCCGGTGTTTTCCAGTAGCACCGAGCCTTAGTTGCTGATGATTGGCTACGCCATATTGGACGGGAGTTGACCACCACAGGTTGCACAGATGCTGAGAAGGTGCGCTTTGCCGCACATCAATTGGATGGACCAGCAGCCTCATGGTGGGAAAATTATACGACCACTTTCCCCATAGCCAACGTCACTTGGGATCAGTTTCAGCAAGCTTTCCGCACAGCCCATGTCTCAGCTGGAGCTATGAATATGAAGAAACGTGAGTTTTGCAACTTCCGCCAGGGGAACCGCACTGTAGCTCAGTACGTGGATGAGTTTAGCAAGTTATCTCGCTATTCCCCTGATGATGTGGCCACAGATGCCGCAAAGCAGGAGAAGTTTATGGAAGGGCTGAATGATGAGATGAGCATGCAGTTGATGGGGGCAACATTCAACAACTACCAGGTGTGGGCAAGGATGATACTACCCAGGAGCTCAGCAGAAGCCTCGTCTAACCCCGAACTCGGGAGGACTTGTTCATAACCATGGAGGTCATAACCACACCGGAGGAAGCTCGCATAACCACAATGGTTCTAAGAATGGGACAAGGAACGAAACAAGCAACAATCAGAACCGCTCCAATCCAGCCACACCCGCCAAGAGAGATCTAAGTCACATTACTTGCTTTAAGTGCGGGAAGACTGGACACTATGCCACGGAGTGCCCTGAAGCGAAGAATGGAAACGGTAATGGGAGTGCTGGGAAGAAGCCCAATCCATTCAACAAAGGACAAGTGAACCTCGTTAATGTGGAGGAGGTTGAAGAGCAGCCAGACGCGGTTATCGGTAAGTTTTTGGTTAAGTCTTTTACTGCCCTTGTTCTTTTTGATACTAGTGCATCGCATTCATACATATCAAGGGGATTCGTGGATAAGTTTAAACTACCAACCCAAACCCTTAGGACCCCTCTGTTAGTGAGTTCACCTGGAGCAGAGTATATGGCTAGTCGATGGTGCGACCAGATACCCCTAATCATTGGTAGCCATGTTTTCCCGTCAGACCTAATAATTTTGGAGTCACAAGGATTGGATGTGATATTAGGCATGGACTGGATGTCAAAGTATGGAGAAAGCATTGACTGTGCTAATAATTCGATTTATCTCACCACCCTGGAGGGAAAAAGGATTAAGTATGTATCTAGGCATGCGCCTAGGAGGATCCAAGTAAATACCCTCACGGGAGATGTTCAGGAGGAAGTGCCTGTAGTGAAGGATTACCTGGATGTTTTTCCAGAGGAGTTACCAGGCATGCCACCGGATCGTGACATCGAGTTTTTGATAGAGCTATTGCCAGGTACAGGGCCAATATCAAAGAGACCCTATCGGATGCCCGCAAATGATCTGGAGGAGATTAAGAAGCAGATCAAGAGTTATTGGAGAAAGGTTACATTCGACGGAGTTCATCACCATGGGGAGCCCCAGTGCTTTTGGTTGAGAAGAAGGATAAGTCTCTAAGAATGGTTGTTGATTATCGTGCGTTAAATGAGGTGACGATCAAGAAAAAATACCCACTGCCGATGATCAATGATTTGTTTGACCAACTGCAAGGAGCTAAGGTGTTTTCAAAGATCGATCTGCGATCAGGATATCACCAGCTGAAGATTCGAGAGAAGGATATACCAAAGACAACATTCACCACACGGTACGGGTTGTATGAATATATGGTCATGTCATTTGGACTGACTAACGCCGCTGCCTATTTCATGAGCATGATGAACAAAGTGTTCATGGAATATTTGGATAAGTTTGTCATGGTGTTCATTGATGAAATAATGGTATACTCGAAGAATGAGGAGGAGCACGAAGAGCATTTGCGTTTAGTTCTCGAGAAACTCTGGGAACACCAGTTGTATGCCAAGTTCAGCAAATGTGAGTTTTGGTTGAAGGAAGTTGGATTCCTTGGACATGTTATATCAGGAGAAGGTGTAGCAGTAGATCCCACCATGGTTCAGTCAGTCACTGAATGGTTGCCACCTACTTCAGTTAGCGAGATCCGCAGTTTTCTTGGACTCGCAGGATACTATCGAAGATTCATTGAGAATTTTTCCAAGATTGCAAAGCCAATGACGGAGTTATTGAAGAAGGATACCAAATTTAAATGGACGGAAGAATGTGAGGCAAGTTTTCAGGAGTTAAAGAAACATTTGACTACAGCCACAGTGCTGATTCTGCCGGATATACACAAGGATTTCCAAGTGTATTGCGACACCTCTCGCCTAGGACTTGGAAGTGTGCTTATGCAGGACAGAAGAGTTGTTTCGTATGCCTCATGACAACTAAAACCGCACGAATTGAATTATGCCACGCATGATTTGGAGTTAGCAGCAGTAGTGCATGCGCCCAAGACTTGGAGACATTACCTTATTGGAAATCGTTGTGATGTGTACACGGATCATAAGAGTTTAAAGTACCACTACAAAAAAATACACTTCCGTGATGATACGTGTTTGTCACAGTAGGTCGCGTTTTTTGTCATGCATGTACATCCATGACGATTTTATGACAGAATCAAGATAGTCATACCTGTGCTGTCGTAGAAGTGTTCCATGACATTACCAAAATTATCATCACGGAAGTGTCCACTTCCATGATGATAAATCGCGCGTCACAGAAGTGCTTTCGTCAAGGGTGACCGACACGTGGCATCCACCGTAACGGAACACCGTTAAGCTATCGGGTCGGGTTTTGGATCCGATAACCCGTTAACAGCCCCGACCAATGGGGATTTTCCACGTGTAAAATCATCATTGGCTGGAGGAAACACGTGTCGGCTCACCGTTGGGACAGATGTCATCCGCTCATTGGACCGAAGGCGCCTATGATACGGCGACACGTGGCACGGCCCAACAGAGGCCCATTCCTGTGAAAAGGCCAGCCCGTTTGACTTGGTCAAAAGGTGGCGGGCCGGCCCACGGAAAGCCTGTTAACGGCCTGTTCGCATATAGCCCATTTACAGCCCGCTAACCCAGGGCCCGTTACGCCCTATCCGAATTAGGCCCAGTAGCGTCATCTGGGCCGTCCAATATGATTCAGCCCGTTTTAACTTCCGGCCCATGTGTGGCCCATGACTTCTTTCGGCCCATATGAGGACCTTTGTAACTCTTGGCCCATTAACGGCCCGTGGTGAAACTGGCCCGTAATGAACAGTGTATCACTTTATACCCATTAACGGCCCGTTATTCCATTGGGCCGTTTCCAGCCCAAGTTATCTTTCGGCCTTCTCAGGGCCCATTGATTCTTGGGCTCATTTGCAGCATTCGGTTACATACGGCCCGTTACTGTCATTTTCTGCTTGTGGGCCAAATTCAGCCCGTCGTTACAGTCGGCCCGTTTGCGGACCGTTAATACGTTGGGCCGTTTTCATGTCAAAAAAACCCGTTGGGCTGTTTTCATAGAGTTATCAAATACGGCCTATTAACGGCCCGTTATGGTCCACGAATAGTACGGCCCATGATTGGCGAAATGATGATACGCCCCGTAGAAGGCCCATGGATCCTACGGCCCGTATGAGGCCCATGGATAGTACGGCCCGTAGAAGGCCCATGGATCGTACGGCCCGTAGAAGGCCCATGGACCCTACGGCCCGTAGAAGGCCCATGGACCCTAAGGCCCGTATAGAAGGCCGATGGATCCTACGGCCGGACGAAGGCCCATGGATCATACGGCCTGCAGGAGGCCCATGGTTACAACAGTCCGTGTGTTGCCATGATTATTTTGGCCTAGTTACCAAAAATAGGCTATTGTGGCCACTAGAAAAAAACAGAAAAAGAACTGCAGTGACTACAAGCAAACAACTAAACAAGACAATAAGGAAATAAATAAGCAAGCAATTAACGCTAGCCTATTACCGCTATTACACATATTACATCCACTGGGCATCAAAGTTCGCCACCAGTGCAAATATAGGGAACAAAGCAGCACATTACATACACTGGCCGTCAAAATTGGCCACCAGTGCAAATAAACGCGGCAGCAAAACAAGAGCATAACTGAAACAACTTCAGAAGAGCTCAAGAAACGTTATCCTGGGTATCCACCATGCTGGCAATAAGCTTAGCAAGCTGATTAGCTTTGTCCTGTTTGGCGCTAAAATCCTCCAACGCTTGCTGTTGCACCAGAAAGTATGCATCTGAATGCTCCAGGGACTTCCGCAGTCCTTCCGCTTCTTGTCGCAGCACAGCTGATCGATGTCTTTCAGCTTGTAGTTGAGACTCAAGAAACCGAACTGATTCAGACAGTGAGTTTGAATAGCTTGTGCAAGCGGTAGTGGCCAGTAACTCGAACACTAAACCAAGACAGGACTTTGGGGTTGTCTCGCTGTCTTCAAGATAGTCTTCCTTAGCTGTTTTATCAGCTTTGTTGGAGACCAACAAGGATGTGTCACTATCCTGAACCTTATCTGCATTACTTCCTTTACCATTGCTTAATAAGGCACTCTTCCCCAATATTCTGTCAGCATTCTAAAAGAAGAAACAAGCAGACACATAACAAGTTTAGCATGTACTAGTATATGAAACTCATTTCGGTGAACCAGTTCATTAGTAAGGTGGACAGGATTAAACTACCAAGTCTTCTATTGCCAAGTACTAGTACATAATAAAAGCATCAAACAAACATATATCTATGTCCTATGGTCACTGCATTGTCTTGCCAAATCAAAATAGAGACACGGTTCAAATCATATCAGTTCAAGACAAAGCAGCAGTGAAAGAATACAAAGCGTGGGAAACTACACGGCACAACAAGATTTCAGATGGGTACCACGGGTCTACATGTACAACAACACTATTGGCTCTGTTGTGATGCTAGTAATGTGCATGATATGAAAGTCAACTGTATACACAATTGAAATTGAAATCAACAGAGCTATTGATAAGAGCAAACCTGTTAAAGAAACATGCGTGAACATACCTGCTGTGCCATTGGAGTTTCGATTGGATCCTTCAATTTAAAAATAAGTTTGTATGAGTAAATACAGTGATACAAGAGCAAAGCAATCATAGTTAAAAAAGGCGCGCCTAAGCGAGCGCTTAAGCGCGCCTAGGCTCTAGGCGTTGGCAAAACGCATTGCGCATAACTACGCATAATCTGTGCATAACTGCGCATAAGCATGCGCTTTGGTCAGTAAAGCGCAAGGCGGTGGCAAAACGCACAATTAACGCCTAGCGCTTTTTTGAACTATGATAGCAATGGAATCTTAAATTAGAACAGTTGTTCTTCAGGTTTAGGCACTTGTTCTACATGAACAGAGTACAGTAAGACGCAAGAATATAATACTTAAAAATAGAAAATGAGCTCATAGACCTTACCACATTCTTGGTTCGGGACCAGTACAGAACAAGGCGTTCCCAGTCATCGTCCAGTAAATGTGTCTCAGGAGAACGTAAGGGAATTTGATGAGTTTCTTTGCCGGTGAAGTACGTTTTCTTCAGGTAATTCCGATACTGCCACCAAGCATTCTTGAAGATAGCAGAGGTATTAGCACAGGTTACCTCATCCTGAGTTTCCAAATCGGTCCTTCTCTATAGAGAAAAATGGGAAAATTTGCTGTATTATAACCATCATGGAGGTAGGATGTATGGGACGAAGCAAAGTAATTGCCATGAATAACATTACTTACACATAACTCCTGGACAAACACCTGCAACTGGCATTTTCCTTCATCTTCAGTATAATATTTCCAAGATGGGAAGATACGCACATACGATTTAACAACATCAAATGCGATAGATGCTAAACTACGACTAGCTGGTTGTGCTTCCTCCACAGGAATAGGCGTACTAACTGGTGGAGTTGGGGTTCGCCGTGATAGTACTGGCCCTTTGGGCACTGGAGCTGCCTTACTAACTGCTCTTGTTTGGGAGCTCTGTGGTGGAGATGGTGCTGTGTCAACAGGAACTGGGTTACTATCGGCTGGGGTTGGGGTTAGATTGGGTGAAGCTGGTTCTCTGTCCATCGCAGTAGGGGTACAATCTGCGAGAGTTTGGGTTATGTGTGGTAGGGCTGGTTCTTGTGCATGTACAACCGGGGTGCTATCTCCACCAAGAGGTAGCACTGTTTTATTTGAAGACCGTGTTTTTAGTCCGCTAGATACTGGCATCACCCGCTCCAATTCAAATGGCTGATAAACAGGAAACATAGTTGAATGTACAGACATTGTATGAGAGACAGATGCAATAGATAGTGTGGAAAAAAGAGGGCATGAAATAGTTGACATGTATATTGTTTAACTAAAACGGATAGCATGACATAATTTCACATATATGATGTCTATCTAAACTGGATAGCATAGCATAACATAATTCAAAGATATGATGAATAACTAAACAGGATCGCATGACATAATTCACCTACATGTTATCTAAGTAATCAGGATCGCATCATTTAATTCACATATGTGATTTATATGCTAAACAGAGGGCATTCGATATGATGTCTGAACTAAGAACATGGTGTTGAATATTGTGTATATGATGTCTAAACTATGCAATGCAAGACACCGTATGCATGATATGAGCAGTATAACCGTGCCAAGTTAGAGCATACACCTCAGTGGGGGAATAGGACTGGTCATCTGTCTCTGAATCCATCTCTGAGGAGCTATCGGGACCCAACAAGAGATCTGCTTCGACAGGTAGCACTGTCTGCTCTGAAGGCCTTGTTTTCACTCCAGATTTTTCCATCTCCCACCCAAATGGCTGATTCACAGGAAGAGTAGTTTAATGTACAAACATTGTCGACAAATGGAAATGTAATGAAGAAAAGGATGGGCAAGATATCATTCAAATATATGATGCCTGGTTAAACAGGATGGCATTGCACATTTCACATATATTATGGCTGGCTAAAAGACATGAGACTGCATAATTCCCATATATGATATAGAAACTAAACAGGTGGCATTACAGAACATGTCTAAACTAAGCAGATGACATATATGATGTCAAAAGTAGGCACTGCAAGGCAACATATGCATGATATGACTAACATCATCATGCCAAGGTAGAGCAAACACCTTGGGGGGTAAATAGGAGTGGTCAGCGGCGTCTGAATCCGCCTCAGAACAGATATCTTCCTCTGGATTACAATCTGGAGAGGGGTGGGGAGGGTTTGCCATTGAACCCACCATGGAGCGATGTCTGCATGACATTGTATTGCCGCGCAAAACTCTTCTCTTTTTCTCTACATGTTCAGCATGACTGTGTACAATATCTGACATGCATACGAAAAAATATGGTGAGATTATGTAAGGAGAGCATGCAGAAATTTAGAGTGATGGTAACAACCAGTGGATCGACGTTTTTCCGTTGAACCAAAATAGCCCTAATGGATCGACGTGAATGTATAGTAATAAGTGATGCAACAAGTGTACAACCTCTTTGCCGTAGCCGTGTCGACCTCAGCATCATTGGGTTGGTCGCTGAAGCAGTTGAGGCAGAGGTGGCTGTCGGAGGTGTGGAGGAAGATCTGAGGAATCTGTAGACGGCGTCCAGGGCACTGCTCTGTTGTGATGGATCGTTCTGTCGTTGGAGCAGCTCCGGTGAGCCGTAAGACGTCAAGGCTGAAGCAGCACAAGACAGACATCGTCAATCTCAAGTGGGATTCTAATAGCATCTCCAATAGATGATGTAAAATGGATGTAAAATTAACATCACCAAAAACCACCTGACTACAACAGATGAGGTAAAAACTGTTGACTCTGAACTTAACTGTCGAAACTGAAATTTACTGTGGAATCTGAATGCTACTGTCGAAACTGAACGCAATGGTAGCAGAGAGGCACTTGACATGTAGTTTAGGGAGGGCCTGCAGTTCATCTTCAACCTGCACCCCCCTGAGCCGCCAGCCACCACCGGCCGAACCGCCGGCCCCAGCGCCGCCTCGCCGCCCCGAAACAACTCGCCACCGCCGCCCCGGCCAGCCCTCTAGGCCCCCCGCCCCCACCCTGAACCCTAAGATAGATAGTGGGGTACCTCTCCGGCGAGCCCCCGTCCCCGCTGCGGGTGGTTCTTCCTTAACTCCGGCGAGCCCCCCAACCCCTGAAAATCGACTGACCCAAAAGTCGATTCAGTCGACTGAAGTGTGGCTTAATCGGAGCAGAGCAGCAGCACGAGCGAGGGGGAGAGCAGCAGCAGCAGCTGGGCGAGCGAGCGATCGAGCGAGAGCCGGAGCAGCAGCAGCAGCGCGAGCGAGCGAGAGCCGGAGCAGCAGCAGCAGATCCGGCTGGTATGGACGCCGCCGCCGAAGGGGCCTCGCACTGGGGGAGAGCCGCCGTGGAGATGTCGCCCGCGGCGCCGGCTTCAAGGTAGCCGCTCCATGGGGGTGCGGGATGGAGCACCGTCGGCGCCGGGAGGTCGAGTTAAGGAGAAGGTGCGATGCGATGAGTGTACAACCTCTTTGGTGGCGCCGAGTAGGCCTCGGCTTCGTCCGAGGAGTCGGTGAGGATGCTGCGGTTCCGGTGGAGCAGGTTAAGGCGGCGCTGTGGGGATGGAGCAGCCGCGATAGACGAGGCGATCGTCGGAGCAGCTCCTTGGAGGTGGAGGACGGGGCGGCTGAACCGGCGGGACGGCGAGATGGACGACGGATCCTCATCCGGGGAGGTGGACGAGGGACGTCGAGCTGTTGCGGTGGACGACGTCGTCGGGGAAGAGGCTCCGGCTGGGCAGCGGTGACGTGGCGGACGGAGGAGGGTGGGGTTTCGCGGCTGGAGCGGAGAGGTTATGGCGGCCTGGGATTTCGAATGGCGAAAAGGGGGCGATGGGAGGGGGTGAAGCATGACTTAGGGACGCGCTTGTCCAAAATGTAGGGTGTGTTACAAAAGTACCCCCCACCGATTTGAACTAGCGGCCCTTTCGGCTCAGGGTTAGAAGGGGGATTTCGCGTGTCGGGATTTGGCAGCTGGAGGGAGTTTTCGCGCGCGTTGTAATTTCGGGATAGCAAGGCGCGGGTTGTGAAGGCGCCAGTTTTGGGAGCACGATATCTGAATTTTCGGGATATAACAAGACGCGGGTTGAATTTTAGGGACAAGCCTAACGTGTAGTAATATTGTACTTGTACGTACCAAATCAATTCGCACTTCCCTCAACCAAAAAGAAAACGAAAAAAATAAAACTATTCACACCACACAAAGAGAGAGTCTTGCCCCGTTTTACTATACAAATGCTATTCAAAGCTACTCCCTCCTTCCATCTATATAGGGCCTAATGCGTTTTTCGATGCTAACTTTGACCAAATATTAGAGCAATGATATATGACATGCAACTTACACAAAGCACACCGTTAAATTCGTCTGTGAAAGGTTCTTTCAATGATATAATTTTCACATTGTGCATGTCATGTACTATTAATCTTGTCAATAGTCAAAGGCGGTCTTAAAAATCTCATTACGCCCTATATAGATGGAAGGAGGGAGTATGAATCCATGTTATGTCCGATTAAATTTTTTCGCTTGCTGTATAATGCATGTAACCTACTCATACCAACATTTTAGTGCATTCCAAATGTCTATACTACCGCTGCAATTCGAACTAAATTTGAATTCGTTTCTCTATTTCAATAAGAATCTACAATCATGATTGTTGCCAACTTCAACCATCATAGTTTCCTTGCTATCCGCCAGATATAAATCGGACGGCCTATAATGCAGGATGGCAGGCACACCATCATCAACAACTCCGTTTTTTATAAGAGTAGAGATAAAATATATTAAATGTAGTATAACATGTTCATAACCACACCATGTGTATCACCGTTATATATATTCACACATGCGTCGGTTTGAAACACTATGATAAATTCTTCAAATATCCGAATTCGCTTTTTATAATGAAGTATATATGATCTCTATTCGTCTTTTACACCCACACAACCCTCTTATCTTTGTAGCTAGCGCTAACTTTCTCTTGTGCATGCACACGCCCGCATCCCTCTCACCCTCCCTCAGCATTCTCTAGCTCCATCGCGCAAATTCGTCTTTTCACTTTAGGTCGTTCACCCACGGTGTGTGTAGGCCCCCAGCTCCTTCTTTACGGCACACATCGATCGATATGCCTCTCTAGCCAGGTGTGCCTAGCACAAACACAAGCTTCCCCTCTTCTCTTGTCACCGTCCATGCCTCACTCCCACCACTCTTTTCATCGTTCTCGTACTCGCACACTCCTCCCCCCTCGATATAGTATGCCTCTCGTACCACCTCCTACATGCATCCCTCTCTCTCTATCCTTCTCCTCGTGCCTCATTTGCTTCTAACACACACATGCATGTATACCGATCGATCTCCCAACATATACCTAGATCGACTTTAACTACCCCCCCATCGATCGACGTACCTCACAAGTTATGTCTCTCCTTTCTCTAACAAAGGGCGATTGATCTTCCTATGTAGTTACGTCTGCTTACCACAGCCACATCGTCCCCCCTCATCATTCGTGCATGCCTCCTGACCCGTCTCTCACACGCACGTGCACAGACAACAAGCAGCCATCTCCTCTCTTATTGATATTGCGGGCGTGCCCTCCGTTTGTCTAGCAAGCCTATCCCACCATTTGTTAGAAGCAACTCCACTACCACCCCCTCCAACACTCTAGCTCTGTCTCTCTCCCAACCTTATTCCTCTCCTGCACATATGCATGGATGCCGATCGATCTCCCTTAATACATGAGGCAGATCGATCTCCTTAATACATGAGGTAGGCCTCTCTCCTCCTCCACACATATACCAGCCATTGTACCTCTATAGTTAATTGGGCCTCCCTCTTCCCCCACCACACACCGATAGTCGAGCGCTGCAGGTAGGTATCCATGCCACAGAGACAAACTGCACATGTCCCATCTCACGTTCCAGTAGGCCAGCCACTCTATATCTTTGACGTGGGCACACACAAATTCGATGGCACTCTTTATCGATCGCGCGCGCACACACACACACATCATCCCTCTCTTCGATTCTATGGACACCTCAAGCCGATGATACCTCCACTCTCTTCTCGTGGATCGCCCCCTCTATATATATGTTATATCCAGGACTCTATTTCACACACATTGCATATGTTACATTTTTTGATTGACCCCCCCCCCCAAAAAAACTCTCAAGAACCCACACACTATATCTCTCTAGGTTTGTATCTCTCTCACACAACCCCACGTAGGTGGTGTACGTATACAAGAAGAGAATAGGTGCACCGTGCACGTACTCACGCTTCGTGCCCAGCCACACCCGCGCGGGTACACGGTGGAGCTCATTTCTTTACGAAATGGCAGCCCACGTGCTAATTTGAACGCCTGTAGCGGTTGTTTACCTAGGGAGGTCGTGTACCACGCGTGCACGAAACAAAGTTCGACTTGACGCGTTGCCGCGTTATTTTTAAATAAAGTTATAGCGCTCAATGGCACGTACACAGAATATAAAACGATTTTTATGGAGAAAAAGGTAGTCCGCTCACTATATACAATGGAGCCTGCCTGCCTGGTTTGTCGCTCTTCAGAGTATCTCACACAAGGCTGCGGTGGCCTCTCTCTCTCTCTCACCGTTGGTCACTGATCCGGCCGCATCCCGTCCGCCGGGGGAAAGGGAGTGCGGTGGCCTCTCTCTCTCACCGTTGGTCACTGATCCGGCCGCATCCCGTCCGCCGGGGGAAAGGGAGGAAGTGCATCGTTTCTCCGTTTGACGGCGCCGAGGCAGCACGTCCCGATCTGCGGTACACGCCGTTCTCTCTGACCAAGCTCCGGCGCGGCAGGGCCTACGCCACCTGCTCGCAGATTCCGCCCGCCGCCGCTCACCTAGTTACATCCCGACGACCTCCAGGTATCCCCTCCGGCCTTGCTCCACTGCCCGTCTTCCCACGTCGCTGCATGTGGATCTTCCATAGTTCTTTGCCCAAAACGTAGCTCGTCCGGCGTACTTTCCATATTGCATTCTCGTCCTCACACCGTTTTAGACAAACACAACCGTGTTGTTATCTTCCCTTAGGACAAGGAATATGCTTCTTTTTTGTCGTCGCATGTGTCATCAACTGTTATTGGCCAGTAATTGTTTCCTTTCTACTCGTTGCTATTGCGACCTTTTGGTGAACTGCACAAATCACTTTTTTCTTAAGAGTGTTTTGTGCAGTTGTACTAAAATGTCACACGGGCAACGTCTCTACATTTCAGTGCGACTGCACAAAGGGAGATTGGTTTTGCTCTATCCTCCTCATCCAACTCCGAGCCTAATCTTCTCCAACTAGTTAGTCTTAAGAGAGACTGCAAAGGTGACCGGCTTCTATTTGTGTGTTTATTGTTTCATCAGCAGTCCTCTATTATCGTAATCACACTTAATATCTTTGGAACAGGGACGCTCAGCTCTATTTTAGTGGAACTGCACAAAATGATCGGAATGTTGCATGCTCCAGACAGCTACTTTTTTCCCAACATGCCTTGTTGATTTAGACAGAGCTGGGGGGACGTTGCTGCCAATGAAAGCATGGATCAATTTTAATTTAACACCTTCTCACAACTCTGTCTTCAGTTGTGATGTAATTATTAGCTCTGATCTGCTAATAATTGACATGCATTAGCAAGGAAGTTAGTTTTTTATTGTTTCCGAAAGAGCATCGATGGCAAGACACGCGAAACAAAAGCTGAAAGCTCACACCATTGTACAATTTCATGTCGCTGGAAAATTATTTGTATAGTACGTCAATTATGTAAACAAATGATGGAAGCTTGATAGCATTGCCAGAAGCCTCTTCATCATCCGGGTCCATGTGCCATGCACAAAATTATACTCCTTCGTTCCTAAATATTTGTCTTTTTACAAATTTCAAACGGGCATATTTTAGAGTGTAGATTCACTCATTTTGCTTCGTATGTGTACTCCCTCCGTTCCTAAATATTCTATTCGTCTTTCTAGAGATTTCAACAAGTGACTACATACGGAGCAAAATGAGTGAATCTACACTCTAAAATATGTCTATATACATCCGTATGTGCCAGTCCATTTGAAATCTCTAAAAAGACAAATATTTGAGTAGTCACTCGTTGAAATCTCTAGAAAGACAAATACTCCGGAGTATATTTAAGAACCGAGGGGGTAGTGCACAACCGCATGGGAGACTCAGCCCGGTCGTTGCGCCGCATTAATAGTGAGTAATGAGCAGTCAAATCATAAGCCCCACCTTTCCCACTGTAAGTTGCTCTGAAGAAGCAACCATCAATACGCTCTTCTTTGAATCCGCTCATACTACTCCATCCGTCACTGTTTATACAGCGCGCTTCAGAAAAAAGAAAAAAAATCTGTGGGACCAAGGCGACTAGCGATCGGCCTGAAAAATAGCATTGGTAGTTATAGCACGGCGTCTATTACTAGAGGGAATAATGCGTACACACATGCATGCAGTGCTTCCACCCCGGGTACACACATGCATGCACTTACTCCACTCCGTAGTAGTACAGTACATGGAGAGAAAATTGTGGACTTGATTGCGGTTACCACGCCCTAATTAATTGAGCATTAAACCAAACGCGTCTAAAGTCTCTCTGGTGGTGGAAATGCATTGAGAGAAATGCATCATAATGAAGCGCGCCCTGTAAACTGTGACGGAGGGAGGAGTAGTATGAAGGTGCAAAACCAAGTACGCGTATGGCCAGTCGGTCAACGCACCTCCTCTTGGCATATCACTGACATGTGGGACAGGAGTGTGAGCAAACCGATCTCAATTGACGGCAAAGAGCCAACCCGCCGTTCCTTGAGAGAGACGAGGAGCGAGAACACACAGACGGGCTCGCACGGAGGCCAAGATATATTCGAGCATGGTTGGTTGATCGATATCATTCATTACATGTTGGGCTGCCGTTTTCCGCCCTTCTCCGGAATAAACGTGTACTTTATCAGAGATAAAAAATAAGAGTACAGACGCTCCACCATGCGGTTCTAGTAGTAGTACTACTCGTACTACTGCGCTTGGCTCTTCGCCTCTTCGTGAAGTCGAACAATGATGGTACTCCGCATGTTGGGTACTACAGTGTATGCCTCTGACAATCTGACACGAATGGACTGATGCATGTCCACCGAGGGTAGGTTGCATTAGTCAAAAGGCGTAAGCGAGCTTCACCTTGTCCTGCAAGCTTCTCCTCGTTCTGCGAGTTGACGGGACACACCAAAAAGTAGTGCTAGTCCATACTCCCTCCTTTCCGGTTAATATGGCTTAATCTTTTTTGCGGGTAAATGAGAGAGCTTTATTCATATATAAGCATTCTTAGGACGATCAGCCAAGACACTGGTCACTAGGAAGCGAGGTACCCCGCAAAAAAAGAAGTAGGAAGCGAGGTGTTTCATCAAGCCAGCTCTCGGCCACATTCAAAGTGCAGCAAGCACGGTTCGCACGAAGATGCGCCGCAAGGTTTGCTGACCTGTTTACATGCTGAATAACAAAAAAAGAGGAAATATTACCGAGCGCTACTATTTGTAACAGGATATGAGCCAGAATTAAGCGAGAATTGTGGCGAGTGTTCCATGCAATCAACTTCCATTATCACATGCGAGAACCCTCGAAGAGAACCAAATGTGTTGAAGATTGCTTTATCACATTTTAAAATTATAATAAGAGTGCAGACGCTCCTCCATCCGGTTCCTAGTACTAGTATAGTACGTACCTTTATAGACTATAGTAGTAGTACTAGTAAACTTTGCGCTTGGCTGTTCGCCTATTCGGGAAGTCGAACAATAATAGCACTAGTAGTATAGTGTATGCTTCTGGCAATCTGACACCGAATTAACTGTTGCACGTCCACCGCCTGAGCGAGGGAGAGCTTGCATTAGTCAAAAGTTTCTCCTTGTCCTGCGAGCCACCGCGCGCAAGCTTCTCCCGTCCTGCAACCTTCTCCTCGTTCGGCAAGTTGACGGGACACAGCAAAGTAATGCTAGTCCATACTGCCTCCTCTCCGGTTAATATGGCTTAATTTCAAACGAGATAAATACACTGTCTGTCACTGTATATTTGTAAAAATACGGTCAGTGGACTTCATAATACGCTCATTGCGCTCAATATATATATTTTCCGGTGTTTATACGGTCACTAGCTCACCCTGACTGAGTATGTGTGTGCATGCACGTGTAGGTTGAGCACTTGAGCGTGACCGTGTGTGTTCCGTCGTGTGCTCGGACATGCATGCATTAGGGCGTCGCGCGCGTTTTTGCGTCCATGTGTACGTGTGACTGTTGCATACACGTAGGGGGAGTACGTGTAGGGGCCACTAAGGAGCAGTCAAATCACACAGTAAGTTAGTCGGAAGAAGCAACCATCATTTCACTCTTGAATGACACGTACGCAATATAAAATGGTTGATATGGAGAGAAAAAGAAAACCACTATATATACACTAGCAGGAGCCTAAGCTACAAGCCTGCTTGCTTAGGTTGCTCTCTTCACAAGCATAGAACGACGGGCCTGATCCCGCAGCTGGGGGAAGGGAACAATGTTCTGCGTAGACGCGGTCGACATCGGCGAGGGAGAAAACCCACAGTCGGTGCGTCCCAATCGGGGGTCACCGCGGTATGGGCCGATGCCGCGTCCCAACCGCCCTTCTAGCTACAGCCCGACGTCCCAGGTAGTCCATCTTCCTTTTGGAGCCGGCTTGCTCCACTGCCGTAGCTCCATCTCCATGTCGATCTTTCTCTACTTCTACCGGCTTCTACTTGTGATGAGTTTATGTCTCATGAACTAGTGCCAGTACTATTATTCTAATCACACTTCTTCAATATCTTTGCCATCAGGGATGCTCAGGTCGATTTTAGTGGAACTGCACAAAAGCATCGTATGATCCGAGGGTGCCAGCCGTCTTTCCTTCGACAGGTTCTACCTGGCCAGGAAATTAAATCATGTTTAGGGTTTAGGGTTTAAGTCGTAGTGACCCCATCAGTAGTTTTTCTTTCGTACACGCTCTCACAACTTTTTTCTTTAGTTGTGAAGTAAATATTGGCTATGATCTGTGAATCATTGAGATGCATCAGCATGCGTGTTAGTTTTCCTTTGTATTTGATGGAATGTTGTAACGGGGCAACCTTGGAATAGGAATGAAAATGGAGTGGAAAGTTTCCGTTTTTCCGGAGAAAAAATGGAAACGGAGAGAAACCAACGTTTCGTTTCGTTGGATCGCACCATCGAGCAAAACCAACGTTTAAATCACGTCTGTCGTGTTCCTGTCTCACCCTCCTCCATGGCTCGACCCCACATGGTCGCTCGGCATGCCACTCACCGCAAACCGAGTATACGATAACTTTCCCGCCTGCTTGTCGATGGATCGCGCCATGGAGTACTAGCACTACTGGAAGAGATTGACGAGTTGGGGGAGGACAGCTAGCTGTAGCACGGACTCCCAAGAACTTTTTACATGCATGTTGTAGCCGGCTATTGCGACCTTTGAACGCGGAGCAGCCGCGTGCACCCGGAAGCGGCGCGGGCGACACTCTCTCGGCCGGCGCACCGTTTCAATGCCGGCGCCAGTGAGAGGTCGCGTCCGCTCTGGCCGGGCATGAATGCGGCACTGACCGTTTCGGGCAGGAAGCACGCGCGGGTGATGAAGAGGGTTCGGGTTGGTCAGGACCGGCCGTGGCAGCGGTCCGGACGTGCGCAAACAAGAGATGTTGTACGTTAATATTGCTGCGTATATAATTAACAACGTAAATAATGTGCCAGTTGGACAAATATGATTGGAGATGGAGATGGAAATGGAATTTTACATAAACATGGATATGCATGTCTATGTCTATGTGTGTGTGCGCGACGACTCTCGCGACCTGGAAGCAGGGGCGTGTTTTTGACGAGTTTTCTTTCTTGGTACGTTAGAAAATCAGTTTGTCTAATTCACATCCTAGACAGACCCATAAAAAATTGTCCGCCAGTTTTCGTTTCTTTTTTCCGGGAACGCGCGTATTCTATTTAAAACCACTGCTATGGAGAGATTTTTTTACTCCATTATAGCCTCTTGTTTGATAGAGTTTCTCGCGTCTCGCTCTCTCACCCTCTCCATATCAAAACAAGATGACAATGTCCACTCTATCTCTCTCCTCACCGGTGGTCACAGATCCGGCCGAATCCCGTCCACTGCGGGAGGTGAGGAGGTGCAGCGTTGACATTGTCGCCGTCGGCGACGGAGGAAGCCGATGCGCACCGTCCTCTCGGAGCCGGCGCTGGCGCGGACGAAGATCCTCCGCGCCCTTGTTCGCTGCCGTCGTGTGGGCAGATCCCGCCCGCCCGCCTAAACGACATCTCGCCCACCTGAGGTATAACTTCTTGTACTGGTCCAGCTCCCCAGGTCGCTGCGTGTGGGTTTTCTTCTATGCGACTACTCCCCAGCTCCCCATGCATAGTAGCTAGGGTTCGTCGGCTGGTCCAACATCACCTACTAGTACTATTATAGAGGAAATGCCACTCGAAAAGTTGTCCTGATTTATGCCTCGGTGGAGGTATACATGTTGTTTCGACAAAAAGTACATGGTGGTTGTGCGGTCATTGTCCATATGGTGGTAGTACTATCACTGGTTAAATGAAGAAATGCTTTTTTTCTCGGGTATCCTGGTTTAGTTCCCATCAAGATAATTATGATGCTTCTGTTTGTTGGTGTACTTTTCATTAATTCTTATTGACAATTGAGATGTCGTTGCTAACCCTTTTTTATATTTTTGGAAACAGCGATGCGTGTCTCCATACCCGGGCATGTCTTCCTCAATTTTAGTGGAACTGCACAAAATTGGATGGCCATTGTTGTTCCGCCTCACTGTCCTCTGCCACGTGGTTCTTCCTTCCTCGAGCTTGATTACTGAGAAGAAACAGACCACAGTGAGGATTTGTCGAACTTCATAGGTGCCTCACCCAAACTTGATGCCAAATGGATGATGCATCACCACGATGACCTATCGATGCTCATGGTTGCGCCTCATGGTTGCGTCGGCTGGTGAAGCTGATCGATTTTCAATGAAAAACAAGCTGTCTTCCATCAGTGCTCTTTGCTTGTTACGCACAAAGATGATATCCTTCGTCAGTTCACCTTGGTTGCGTTGGAGACGCAGTCGTCTTTCACGTTGGTGCAATTTTATCACACAATTGGCTATGAACCAAATGTTTCCTCGAAGAAGGATCGACGTTGGTACTAAGAGCATAAGTTTTGTATTGATTTCTAAGCCTTCTCACAACTTTGTCTCCAGCTCCCCTGTAATTTTATTTGTCCAGCTATTAACTTTGATTTAAAAAATGGTGTGGACTAAAAACCCGGATGGACGTAGTAGCCCTCCATTTTTATTTACTCCGCATATTAGATTTGACTGAAGTCAAACTTTGTAATACTCTCAAACCTTTCCGATAATTGAAATTAAAATTCTTTATTTGTACACACTCTCACACGTTTCCGATAATTTGGCGCATGTGTGGTTGTTCACTTAAGGGAGGGTAGTGTACCACACGTGAAGGACAGGAAGTGCGACCAGGACGCGTGGGCGTGGATCGTTAGTTCATCGGAAGTAGTACTAGTTTTCTTCACTGTACATTAAATAAAGAGTTTCGTTTCGTACTTACACAATTTAAAACGATTGTTATGGAGAGAATAAGAAAACCACTCCACTATATATTAGTCGTATACACGAGAGTACTATATGGACGCAGCTTCATTGACTTAGTGCACCTGCCTTTGGATTTATGACAGGTGGGCCCAAAATGTGGCTGGCTCACCTGTCATACAGCCAAAAGTAGGTGCAGTGAAGGCACCAGAGCTTAGTCCGTACTACAGTAGTATATATATAAGCGCGAGCCTCATCGCTTGTTCGCTAGGGTTTGCACTCTCCACACGCTCGCCGCACTACATATATGTTACACGCTGGAGGCTCAGCGTTCATTTGCTAGGGTTTGCTATATTCACAGTCTCTCACCCTCTCTTCACCAGATCTAAACAAGACTGCGTTGGCCTCTTGTCTCTCTCTCCCCCCTCGCAGCTGGTGAAGGAGGCGTCCGTATCCCGTCGCACCGGGAAGGGGAGGAGGTGCAGCGTTCACTCTATCGCCTTCGGCGAGGGAGGCAATCCACTGCCGGCTGCGTTGTTCTCTTTCACCCAGCGCCTGTGCGGGAGGGCCACCGATCTGGCCTCCCGCCACACGCCTTGCCACATCCCAACGATCCTAAGGTATAAGTTTCTTTGAAACCGTCGTTGCTCTAGCTGCATGTGGATCTTTTTTGATCTATAGTCGAATCTAGGTCTTGGTTCAAAGAGGAAAGAAGGGTGCGGTGGGCTGAAGCAAGAATCTAGGACGTGGTTCAATGAGGAAAGGAGGGGCGGAAAGTAGTATAGACTGGCTATCCAGCCGCTTTGTAGGTCGAAAAGGGAAAAAGGGGGTAACCCAGTACACACATCTGTAAGGAACCGATCTCTTTGTTGAAAAGGGAAAGAAACTGGGGGGTCGGGTAGTTTGTGCAGGACTAGATTTGCTACCCTCACATAGGAAGAAGGTTCAAAGAGAACAAATATGAGACCAGCGCATATATGTTGCTTGGCTACATACTCTGCATCACCCATTTATACGTGTGGACGCACATGGTGCTGGCATGTCCCATACAGCTATTTTGCTGTTGTTAATCTAAGAATGCCGCCGGAAAATTGAAGCAATGCCACTGTTAAAAGTAAATTACATTTTTTAACGAATGTTGTTTCAAGAGAATGTCTCTGTTAATATGAATCAATGCAACCGTTTTAGAAATGCTACTGTCCTACTTTGTTTTCCATCCAAGATAAGTTAGATGCTTCTTTCTGTCACCGTTTGTTTCATCCTCCTTTATCGGCAAGTAATTGTTTCCTTTTTTGCCTCTGTTAAAACAGGGGTATCGATTCAACTTGTTGCTATTGCGACATTTTGCTTCGCTACTCGAAACACTTATGTTTTAAGAGTGTTTTGTGCAGTTCAACTTGAATGTCACACCGGTGACTTTGCTTAATTTTGGTGGAACTGCACAAAAGGAGATCGAGATTTGTTTCCAGTCTTCGTGGCGAGTTGTTTCAAATCTTGGTCTCAACCACATGATGTGCAGTGTGCTTTGAGATGTTGTGCTACTTGTTTTGGTACTGTTTTAAATAAATGTTGAATTGAAGCTATTGTATTGCTGTCTTTTCCCATTAAGTAGTGAACAAAAATGGGACCAACCCAGACATGATGCTTGTTGCTTTGTTACAACAAATTCAGCATCACCCCCTTTATAAGCCAGTAATTGATGCCACTCTCAGAATTAACTACTGAATCTTATTTCAAAACTGCAACACTTGTTAGGGATTGGCGGGATTACCATTTTTGTGGCCGCATGTTTCATCCTCCTTTATTAGCCAGTAATTGATTCCTTTTTTGCCTCTGTTTAAACAGGGATATCTATTCAACTTGTTGCTATTGCGACATTTTGCTTCGCTACGCGAAACACTTTGCTTGATTTCAGTGCAACTGCACAAAACGAGATTGGATTTCCTATTCGTGTTGGCAGATTCGTATTTTATCTTGTCCGTCTCATGAAAGGTCAGTACAGGCCTTCATCCACATGATTGTGCAGTGTGCTTTGAGATGTTGTGCTACTTGTATTGGTACTGTTTTAAATAAATGTTGAATTGAAGCTATTGTATTGCTGTCTTTTCCCATTAAGTAGTGAACAAAAATGGGACCAACCCAGACATGATGCTTGTTGCTTTGTTACAACAAACTCTGCATCACCCCCTTTATAAGTAGATGGAAGCACATACTGTTGTTGCGCCCACTCTCCCCTGGAACTGTTTATGCTTTTCGTTAATCTAATGCCGCTGGTAAAATTAAGCAATGCCACTCTCAGAATTAATTAACTACTGAATCTTAGTTCAAAACTGCAACACTTGTTAGGAATGGTACTATCCTGCTTTGTAGTTCTTTCTACATGTTTAACCAAGGTATTGTTAAGATAATGTCTCTGTTAAAATGAATCAGTTGCATTGTTTTAGGAATGGTACTTTTCTGCTTTGTCGTTCTTTATACATGTTGAAACAAGGCATTGTTAAGATAATGTCTCAGTCAATATGAATGAATCACACTGATGGAGAATTGCTACTCTCCTGCTTTGTTTCCCATTAAGATAAAGTAGATCAGTAGATGCTTTTCTTCTGGGAGTACAAGTCATCAACCGTTATTTCTCAGTAATTGTTTCCCTTATACCTATTGTTGCTTACAGGGATATCAAAATTAAAGCTCGGTTTTATTCCGACTTCGATTTTAGTTGAACTGCACAAAAGGAGCCAATGTGTCCAAGGCAAACTGCTGCATTACTGGGTCCAGTTGGTCGTTCCACTTTGCAGAAAGAAGCAGTCACTGTTTGCGCTACATTACAGAAGGAATGACCGAGAAGCTTTACAGAGTATTATTAGACACCGGTGACATGACTAGTCTGCAGAGACCATTGGCAATTTAACAACACGTGGAGTGCCCTGGGCAAAAAGTGCCCAAACAAGTACAAGAAGCTACGACAGGACTCCACGATCATAGGCATTACATATTTTGAATGGGAAAAGCTTGTCAAAGTTTAATCATTGATGTTAGCAAGAAGACGTTAGTTTAATATATTGGAATTGGAAAACCTTGTCAAAATTTGCTCATTGATGTTAGCCAGAAGACATGCATTTGATATTTTTGAGTGGGACGCCCTTGCTGTGAGCAGCGTCGAGTGTTTTTTCCTATTCCTGTGTTCAGTTTAGAAGTAAATAGTTACTCTGCTGAGATATTCCTGTGTTAAGAGTTTGTTCTGAATATTGTCTATGTAATGCCAGGCCTTGTGTTTGATTGCAAAGTTGAGCTTGGAATGTTGTGGCATGCGGCATCACGAGCTGTTCACCGTGCCTCCTGAGAATAATGCTTCGTATTGTTTTGCATGTCGATCTAATGCCAGTGATTTGCTTGTTAAGAAGATCATCCTCTTCTGTTGTTTCCGTGCTTAAGAAGTTCATCGTCTGATGTTTCATTCATAGCCTATACGACAAGTCGGGTAGGTTAGACGTGAAACCATATGATCTTCCGACCAACTCATGATATTAGGCCGTGATTGGATCGTCGTTTTCCAACCAAAACCGCTTGTAAAACTGACGCTTGTAAATTAAAGCAGATGGTCTCGGGCGAAGGCGCTTGGTTGGTCGATTTCGACTAGTAAAATATCGGAAGTACTTCACACACGATAAAAACGCTGAACGACACTCGGACGATTGCTAATCCAGCCGTTAGCTGCTGTTTCAGCCTTGCCCATGGATGGCATGATACGCACGTCGTGCATGTATCGTCTGGTAATGTCGTCCATATAGCAGTGCTCGTAAAATATACACTGGTCTCTCAAATTACACGCGTAACCCGCCGGTTTTACTTACAGACCTCGGGCCCTCGGTTTCATTACGCCTGTATTTTACGCGTTGTTTCCGATGACGAGTAAATTACACTTGTATGTTAATACAGGTTTGAAATAAACCAGAGCTCCCAAGCGCGGCCTTACCGTTTCATGCCGTCTCAGTTTCTCGAAGGTGCTCATAGGTGTCCGATGATCCTGGCTTCCTGAATGAGCAGCGGGCGCTGTATCAGACCATCCGTAGGGCCCGCGAGGCCCTCTCCGTTGTCCTTCGAGTTGTTGCGCTCGCCGTGGCGCCGAGCATTGTTAACATCGTCAACGAACATGAGGATTCAGGAGATGACTTTATTTTGACTGGATGACACTAGGGACCCACTAGGGCCATAGCCGTACGTACGCAAGTGCCTCCTTATTATGTACAACTATATTTTTTTTGCTTTCTCCTGGTTTCCTGACATCACGGTCCCACACCATTGTCAACCTATGTAGTCAATATAAACGAGAGAATTGCACAAGGTGCGGCCGACAGCTGGGACCAAGCAGCTCGAGCAGTATTTGTGTTTTTGAGGCGTGAGCACTGCAGAGTTTTTCTTGGCGATGATTTCGTTGTTGTTCAGAGGAGAGCAGGGTATTAACTGGGCGGGCTGTGGCCCGTCTAGCCCAGGCCAGATATCCAGCCCAGATACTAATTTTTTCAAGATGAAAATGGCTAGCCCAGCTATACGTCTTTTTGAGGAATACCCAGGCAAGGTCAACTTGTTATTCTCCGCCCCGCTGGGCTGCAAATCTTTCCTAGGAGGGATGCATTAGGCTTAACAGGAAAATGGGCTTTAAAAAATAATAAATGGGATGTAATTATAAAAACTGGGCAGTAACTATAAAAAAATGCACCAAACACGAAATTAGTTTATAAAATATTATTTATGGATTTTGAAAATCTTAAATTTTCATTGTTGCGCGCGCAATGTTTCGTTGGATTTTTACGTAATACAAATTTATATTTAATCTGACTAGAAATTTCGGGATAAAAATATTTCGGATCCCATCAAAATGTGGGAAATTTTATTGAATTCTGTCTTCAACGGTTGGTTGAAATTATTAATCGTTGTCCTAGCTAGAAAATGGGCTGTACTTTTAACAAACTGTAAATGGGCTGTTGTAAATTCCATTAGAATTCAAAAATGGGCTGTACATTCTTACAAAACGCAAATGGGCTATAAGTTCTCTGCCACACACTTGTGGGCCTACTAAGTGACGCGTCCCCTAAAAAAATAAGTTGACGCGTATGCAAGGCTTTGTCAACTTATTATAGTCAACACACGGTTCTAGCAGCAGTGGCCGTTGGATGTCTATCCAACGGATGTCGTGCTTCTTCTTCAATCTCGGATATTCTTAGCTTCGGCCGCCCAAAAAATGATTCCTCCCCCTGACATCTGGGGCGCACCGTTTCGGAGGCTGACCTGTGGGCCTACTAAGTTGGAGCGTACCAAGGGCTTTGTCAACTTAGTCAATATAAACGATTCTAGCTTCAGTGACCGTACGATGTCCATCCAACGGCCGTAGTGCTTCTTCAACCTCTGGTCTTCTTGGTCCAGCCGCCCAAAGCAGCGCCGGTCGTGCCGCCTGCTCCTGCCTCCCGTGGCCGGCTGTGCTGCCGCGGAGGCCTCACCGCCCCCATACTACTCCCACCGCTGGCCAGGCCATCCCTCCACTCACCCACACCCCCTGTTATTCTGCGGCGACGGCAGCCTCACACCGCAGCCGAACCAGTGAACCCTCGTACTCCTCTTCGCGCGGGCTTCCACTGCTGCGTCTTCCCCGGCTCCGCGTCGTCCCCTTCCTAGGCCTCGCCGCCGTCCACCGCCCTGGTGCTCTCGGCGCGGCGTGGTCAACGTGGTCAACGACCGACTTCCATCGGAAGAGTACTGTACGTGGAGAGGCTGACAGCTGGGTCCACGGCGGCCGCAAGGAAGTGCCTCCTTATTACGCGCAAAATAATTATTCCTCCACCTGACAGCGGGGACCCACGGGACGGGCCACCTTATTTCACGAAGAAAACGTTTCCCCCCTGACTGCTGGGACCCACTGGATGGGCCACCGTATTTCGCAAAAAAACGTTCCCCCCGCTGTGAGCTCGGACCCACCGGAAGTGCCTCCTTATTACGCACAAAAAAATGAATACTCCCCCTGTTAGCTGGGACCCACCTTGGTGGGAGGCTGACTTGTGGGCCTACTAAGTTGATGGGGACGGAGGGCTTTGTCAACTTAGTCAATATGAACGATTCTAGCTCCAGTGACCGTACGATGTTCATCCAACGGCCGTAGTGCTTCTTCAACCTCTGGTCTTCTTGCTCCAGCCGCCCAAAGCAGCGCCGGTTGTGCCGCCTGCTCCTGCCTCCCGTGACCGACTGTGCTGCCGCGGAGGCCTCACCGCCCCTACTATTCCCACTGCTGGCCAGTCCCTGCGGCGACGGCAGCCGCACACCGCAGTCGAACGAGTGAACCCTCATACTCCTCTCCGCTTGGGCATCCACTGTCGCGTCTTCACCGGCTCCGCGTTGTCCCCTTCCTAGGCCTCGCTGTCGTCCACCGCCCTGGTGCTCTCGGCGCGGCGTGGTTAACGTGGTCAAGGAACGACTTCCATCGGACGTGGACTGTACATGGAGAGGCTGACAGCTGGGTCCACGGCAGCAGAAAAATAGTGCCTCCTTATTACGCGAAAAATGATGATTCCTCCACTGATAGCAGGGACCCACCGGATGGGCCACCGTATTTTGTGAGAAAAACATTTCCTCCCTGACTGCTGGGACCCACCAGCTACACCTTCGCACGCAAGGAAGTGCGTCCGGGCAAAAAAATTGATTCGCCCCCCTGACTGCTGGGACCCACCAGCTACATCTTCGCACGCAAGGAAGTGCGTCCGGGCAAAAAAACCAAAACGATTCGCCCTCCTGACTGCTGGGACCCACCAGCTACATCTTCGCAGGCAAGGAAGTGCCTGATAGTCGGGACCCACCTGGTCGAAGCATACGTAGCGTTGTCATTCTGGTCGCGAACGTGTACGTACATATATACTGGTCGATGTAGAGGCGCACACGTAGCATGTACACGTACGTACAGCAACCAGGGTGCAAGAAAGAAAATACAGCCACATACGTACATACGGGCAGGGTCTTGAATGCCTACTCACGCATACGTACGGCGAGGGCTCGTTTACATGGCTGGGTCGGAGCGGAGAAACAGCGTCATCGTCGTGTTCATGGGGAGGCAACGGAATGAGTCGTGTTCATGGGGAGGCAACAGAATGCGTCGTGTTCATGGGGAGGGGTGTGGTGTACCACAAAACGGAGGAAACGGACCTCCTACGGTCGAAACGGGGGTCCTGTTGATCGGGAGGAGTGTGGCGTACCGCAAAACGGAGGAAACGGAGCTCCTACGGTCAAAACGGGGGTCCTGTTGTTCGGGAGGGGTGTGGCGTACCGCAAAACGGAGGAAACGGACCTCCTACGGTCGAAACGGGTGTCCTGTTGATCGGGAGGGGTGTGGCGTACCGCAAAACGGACGAAACGGACCTCCTACGGTCGAAACGGGGGTCCTGTTGATCGGGAGGGGTGTGGCATACCGCAAAACGGACGAAATGGACCTCCTACGGTCGAAACGGGGGTCCTGTTCATCGGGAGGTGTGTGGCGTACCGCAAAACGGGACTCCACGGGATACTGTTCATCTCCACCGTCGACCTCCTCCAGCCTCCACGGGCTACCGTCGACCTCCTCCAGCCTCCACGGGCTCCTGTTCATCCAGCCTCCACCGCGCGCTACTCCACCGGCTACTGTTCAACCACCCCTCCACGGGCACCCCTCCACCGTCTACTATTCATCTAGCCCTCCGCACCATGGGGTCCTGTTCAACCACCCCTCCACGGGCACCCCTCCACCATGTACTGTTCATCTAGCCCTCCACACCACGGGGTCATGTTCATCCAGAGGCAACGCCACCGCTCACTGTTCATCCAACCCCCCCACCCCCGCAACACTCACTGTTCATCCAATCGACCGGCTTCAGTTAGCAGCAGTAGCGAAGGAATCGCTCGATCGGGTTCAGTTAACAGCCATCGATCGATCGCTCGGGTTCAGTAACGCGTAGCCTGCAGTGCAATCGCTCGGGTTCAGTTAGAGCCCAACGCCTCGCTCGGGTTCAGTTAGAGCCAACGCGTCGCACACACGCGCGTACGTGTACGAGAGAAACGCGCATCGCTCGGCCCCCGACCTCCCACCGTAACCGGGAACTCCCCGAAATTTTCCTCCCCCTCGCATCTACCACGGTTTTTTCCGTCATGGACAGCCCAAAGAATGTCATGCAGCTGCGTCTCCGGCCCGCCCAGGACGAAAAGCCCATTTTCTGTCATGATTTTTTGTCATAGAAGTAGGAGCCCACCACATCTATGATGATACCGGGTTTTGTCACAATTATCATCATAGAAGTGTCATATGTATGACAGAAAAAAAATTCGTTCGGCCCAAAATGTCACGGATGTGTCTTTTTTTTGTAGTGTACATTTTCACACAAAAGGAGCTGAACCTTAGGCAGAGGAGATGGTTGGAGCTTATAAAGGATTATGACATGAAGCTGCACTATCATCCAGGCAAGGCCAATGTCATAGCAGACGCCTTGAGTCGGAAGAGTTATGCTAACACCCTAGTGAGCACGGGATTGCCAAAGGAGTTAGCAGAGGATCTCAGGGAACTTCGATTGGAGATTGTTCCTAGAGGTTTTGTTGCAACAATGGAAGTTCAGTCTACATTGTTAGGAAAGATTCGGGAAGCTCAGAAGGATGACAAAGAGATTGCCGAGATAAAAGAAAGAATGAGCAAAGGAAAGGCCAAAGGTTTTTGTGAGGATGAGCACGACACCTTATGGTTTGAGGACCGTATTTATGTGCCCAATAACACAGAGATCAGGAAGTTAATACTTCAGGAGGCTCATGAGTCACCATACTCGATACACCCCGGAAACACCAAGATGTATTTGGATTTGAAGGAAAATTTCTGGTAGACTGGTATGAAGAAGGATATTGCCGAGTATGTAGCCGTATGTGATGTATGTCAGAGAGTGAAGGCAGAGCATCAAAAGCCAGCAGGATTGTTACAGCCTATGCCGATACCCGAATGGAAGTGGGATAAACTTGGCATGGATTTCATCACCGGATTGCCCAGGACCAAATCAGGATATGATTCTATATGGGTAGTAGTTGATCACTTGACCAAAGTGGCTCACTTTTATCCCAGTGAAAACAACATATACAAGTGCGAAGTTGGCCAAGATATACATGACTAGGATCGTATGTCTGCATGGAGTTCCGAGGACCATCGTATCAGATAGAGGAACACAGTTTACCTCAAAGTTTTGGCATCAGCTGCACCAGACTTTGGGAACAAGGCTGGAGTTCAGTACAGCTTTTCACCCGCAAACAGATGGACAGACCAAGAGAGTCAACCAGATTCTGGAGGATATGTTGAGAGCTTGTGCACTAGATTATGGATCTAGTTGGGATGAAAATTTGCCCTACGCAGAGTTCTCATACAACAACAGCTACCAGGCCAGTTTGAAGATGGCACCGTTCGAAGCCCTGTATGGATGAAGGTGCAGAACACCGTTGATGTGGGATGAAGTTGGAGACCGACATTTGTTTGGATCAGACTTGATCAAGGAGTCTGAAGAGAAAGTTAAGTTGATCCGAGATAGACTGAAGGTAGCTCAGTCCAGGTAGAAGAGTTATGCATATTCGAAACGCAAGGAGGTAACCTATGAAATTGGAGACAGAGCATATCTGCGAGTGTCACCCTTGCGAGGAGTGAAACGTTTTGGAGTCAAGGGAAAGTTAGCCCCGAGATTTGTAGGACCGTATCGTGTTTTGGAACGTATGGGAGAAGTTGCCTACAAGTTGGAGTTACCTGAAGGACTGTCAGGAGTTCATGATGTGTTTCATGTTTCACAGCTAAAGCAGTGTCATGCTGAGATGGCTGATATACCGTTAAGAGATACAGTACCCTTGGAGGCGATTCAGTTGGACAGTGATCTGACCTATGAGGAGAAGCCAGTCAGGATTCTTGAATTTGCCAGCCGAGTCACCCGCAGCAAGGTTATCAAGTTTTGCAAAGTTCAGTGGAGCCACCATACCGAGGATGAAGCCACCTGGGAACGAGAGGATGATCTTCGCAAAGACCACCCACACCTATTTTCTAGCCAACCCGAATCTCGAGGGCGAGATTCATCTTAAGGGGGGTAGGTTTGTAACATCCCAAATTTTCAATTTGGAATGTTATACATAGATCATTCATGCATATCATATTTTATTGCATTTCGTTTCGCGATCCTCGAAATCCTAAGCAACACAAGGACCCTCGGAGAGAGTTGGAGATTTCCCTGTTTTCATATTTGAGTTTTATCAAATATTGAAACGAGGATTATTGGTTTTAATTATTTTTCTCTCCAAAAATATTTCATACTAAAATATATGAGAGGAGATAATATGACTTCTCCAAAATAATTGAAATATTGGAGGAAACATATTAAAATCAAATATTTGATTTTATTCAGAGTTTATTGCTATTTTATTTGAATTAGAAAAATTGCACGTTTTTCAAAATTCCATTCTAGGGCCAAGAAAATGTTCATCTCGTTCTAAATATGTTATTTAGACGGTGAAAATTTGTTTTGGCATTTTTAGATTTTATTTTATTTTCTAGAATTTATTTAAGTTTCGGCGAAATTATTTATAAAAAAAACTCTTCAGCGCCTGGCTGGGCCGAAGCCCAACCGAGCTAGGCCGGCCCAACCGCCCCGCGCCGCCGTCTCCCTCCAGGAGACCGCGACTGCCGCCGCCGTCGCCGAGTCCGACCGGGACTCTGTCCCCGCGCCGCCTTGCCCCCTCCCCAAGCCAGTCGCCCCCTCCTTATATACGCCGCCCCGACCCCCCCCACCACCACCCGACCCACCCCGCCGCCTGCCGAAGCCACCGCCGCCGCCGCTTGCAGCCGCCGCCGCCTAGCACCGCCCGCCGTCGCCGTTTGCCGCCGCTGCCGCCTGCCGTCGCCGCCCCGCGCCACCCGCCGCCGTAGCCGGACCCCGCCGGAGGCGCCCCGCATCGCCGGAGCCTCGCCGGAGGTATACGCCGCCGCCGCCGTCGTTCGGTTTTATTTTTAAACCGACCCGTTTTTTTAGAAAACCCTAGTTTTCGTTTTTTTAGAATAGATCGGTTTTTTCCGGTTTAGTTTATTTAGAGGACGTTCGTCCGTATGTTCGTTTTAACGAACGGTGTTCACTCGTTAGCCGCAGACAGCGAGCGTTCGTTCGTTAGCCTGTTCGTCAGTTTTTCTTTTTCTCGGATTTTTCGCGATTATTTTCGATCACGATTTCTGATCCAATTTTCGTTTCAGTTTATCTTTTCACTCGTTTATCGGAATCAGGCGATTCAAGCGCCTAGATCTTCGTATCGAAACCATCATTCTGTTTAATCAACTTGAACAAGATTTTGGTACTATAAAATTTGACTTTAGTTCAGATTAGTAAATGGATCTTGTTTCTTTCGCAGTTTGAGTTTCGTTGCTCCGTTTGAATTGATTCTTTTCGCAAACCGGAGTTCTTAAGTTGAACTTTCTGGTCAATTCTTCTTATTTGAGTTTTGCCCGTGCATCTTTGCTTGAATGCTTATGTATGCTATTGTTTGTTTGCGATAGAATTCCCGGAGTGCGAAGCGTGCTACTACGAGTCCCTTAGGTTTTGCGGATCGTCAGCAAGGCAAGTAACACATTGATCATACTCTTTTCATACCCAGCTTTTATGCATTAGTTCCAATCCTCAAACACTGCATGATTAGATGTGATTAACTTGTGGGTATTGGGAAGTAGTTGATGAGGTAGAACCTATTGCCCTGTTATATTCAAACCCTTGGGAGTTACTTCTACGTATTGCTTATATTGGTATGCTATGCTCGTAGATGTGGTTTGGGTGAGTGAATCCATGAAAGATGTGAGATGATTAATTAATGGTTCAACTTAAGGTGGCAACTTTAATACACATCTGGGTGGATTGCTTGTCGGGCACATGGAGAATCCAGTGTTGTCCTAGGATATCCCGGAGTACCCGTGTAATAATCCTAAGGTCCGCTACCCAGGCTCAAAGGGAACTGAGATATTTTCATGCTAGAAACTTCTGTGTGCAGCCACAAGCTATTATGGGCTCTAGCATAGTTGAGTAAGTTGCATGAGCTCTTGAAAAGGTGGATCAGCAGGTAGAGGGATGTAGGTTGGTATGGTCTGCCCGGAGTAAAGAGTTAATGTTTCTGAAAGACTGTGTCTCGGTCATCCGTTTCTCAAACACCATGTAGTGCGAGAAATCCAAAGGAGGCGATCGCGTCTTGTGGGGAAAAGTGCGCAAACCTCTGCAGAGTGTACAATCTAATCATGGTTAGCCGTGTTCCCGGTTATGGACATCTTGAGTATCTAGTACTTGGATTATCCTAAGTATCTCATCACTCTAAATTAATATTGTTGGGTTGATAATTACTTTTAATTGGGATTGAGTTGGAGGAACCTTCTCAATGATGTTTCAACTACCATGATAGTTAAAATAAAACTTATTCCTTTGTTGTAGGGAAAAATTGGCTTTTCGCAAAACTATGACCATAGATCTTTCCACCAGCCAAATATGGATGTAGTGATAGCATTATTCTGTTCTTTCTCTACTGTGTTATATTGCCAGCATATTCCATGTGCTGACCCGTTTCCGGGCTGCAACGTATTATGTTGCAGACTTTTCAGACGAGGGGTAAGGTTCGTTAGGTCATTGCCGTGCGGCTCAGCTATGCCGTTAGAGTTGATGGACTCACTTTATCTTCCAAGCCTTCCGCTGTTATCGTATTAGATGGCCTTTAGCCATATTTGTTGTAATAAGTTCTCTCTTGAGACATTCGATGTAATAAGTGTGTGATTGCTACTCTGTTATAAATCCTTCGAGTACTGTGTGTGTTAGCATTACCGATCCAGGGATGACACTGAAGCACAGAGACTTGACCGTTTGAGGTCGGGTCGCTACAGAGGTTGCCTCATATTATTCGTCTTTATAATGTATTTCGTGAAAATGATGGAACGGAAAATTGTGCTCAATTGATAGAAGAAGAATTCAATAAAATGTTTGGCATAGAATCCATGAATGATGAGCATGATTGCAATCTTGCTACTATGAATTTTTTGAATATCCATGATACTAATGATATGCAAAGCCATAAGCTTGGGGATGCTATATTTGATGAAGATGATATTTTTAGTCCCCCAAGATTTGATGTGCAATTTTTTTATAATGATTACATGCCTCCTATTTATGATATTATAATGATGAAAGCGGATTTGGATAGGTCATGACTTTATTTAATGATGAATCCACTACTTTGGAAGAGGTTTCAATTGACTATGACAACAAAGTTGCTATTTATGATGATTATGGTGATGACATGTATGCTATGAGGAATAATGATAACCATGAAACTTATCATCATGATTTTAATTTTCAATCCCATGATAGTTATTTTGTTGAGTTTGCTCCCACTACTATTCATGAGAATAAATTTGCTTATGTGGAAAGTAATAAAATTTCTATGCTTGTGGATCATGAAAAGAATGCTTTATGTGATAGTTATATTGTTGAATTCATTCATGATGCCACTGAAAATTATTATGAGAGATGAAATTATGATTCATGATGCTCTCTTATGTTTCAAGTCTTATCCTTATGCGAGCATCATTGAAATCATCATGCCTAGCTAAAAGGCATTAAAGAAAAGCTCTTGTTGGGAGACAACCCAACACTTTTACCTACTGTATTTGTGTGTTCACAAGATTATGCTACTGCAGTGATCTTTTTTATTGCTTTTGTTTCAATAAAGTGCCAAGTAAAGCCTTTGGGATAGTGTGGATGATAGTTGACTTGAATCTGTCCAAAAACAGAAACTTTTGCACTCACTCCAGGAATTTTTAAAATTCACTGGAACATGATTTTGATCTGAATTCTTTAGACGTGATAGATATACAAATTCTCTACACTGTCTTAATTTTTCAGAATTTTTGGAGTAGCAGAAGTATGATTGGAGTACAGATTACTTCACACTGTTCTGTTTTTGACAGATTCTGTTTTCAATGCATAGTTTTCTTGTTTCCTAGTTTCTATGGCTTATATTGCTCAATATAAATTGTGGAAATGATATGCTACAGTAGGAATTGTGTGGAAACAATTATGAATCTTGTCTTTGATAGTACCAAAGTGAAATGGTTTGCTCTTTATCATACTAACCTATCTGACGAAGTTCCGTTAAGTTTTGTGTGATTGAAGTTTTCAAGTTTTGGGTGAGATGTCGATATGAGGACAATAAGGAGTGAGAAGACCCTAAGCTTGGTGATGCCCAAGGCACCCCAAGTTAATATCCAAGGAAGATCCAAGCAACTAAGCTTGGGGATGCCCCGGAATGCATCCCCTCTTTCGTCTCCAACATTATCGGTAACCTTACTTGAGGCTATATTTTTATTCGTCACATGATATGATTTTTACTTGGAGCTTCATTTTATTTTGTTAGGATTTGATTGCTGTTATTTGCATATTTCTTTTCAATAAAAATGTCAAGGATAGCCTTTACCATGCTTATCTTGCAAGTTTATGAGTTGCTGTTTCAAAACAGAAAGTTTACCGTTGTTGCAAAAATTCTCTAGAAAAGTCAGAATGTCATAAAATGTTGAAACATTTTGCACAATAAGCTCTGATAAATTTTATACAGTGTCGTAAATTTCCATAATTTTGGAGTTAAATAAGTATTGATACTCTTGCATTCTTTACAGATTGTACTGTTTTGGCAGATTGCGGTTATGTTTGCATATGTTTGCTTGTTTAATGATTCTATTTGAGGATAGGAGTATTAAATATGTAGAGGCATTTAGTATGCAATGTTGAATAATAATTTTAGTGATTTGCTACAGTAGAGAATGATAAGGTTTTTGCATTGGTTTATACTAACTTATCTCACGAGTTCTTGTTGAGTCTTGTGTGGACGAAGTTTTTAAGATTTAGGGAAACCGTGATATAAAAGGAATTAAGGAGACACAAAAGCTCAAGCTTGGGGATGCCCAAGGCATCCGAAGATAATATTTCAAGAAGTCTCAAGCATCTAAGCTTGGGGATGCCCCGGTAGGCATCCCACCTTTCTTCATCAACAATTATCGGTTAGTATCAGTTGAGCCTAAGTTTTTGCTTCTTCACATGAGTTGTGCTATTCTTGGAATGTCATTTTGTTTTGGTTTGCTTGTTGTTTTAATAAAATACTTAGATTTGAAAGTTTTTTTAAATAAGAGAGAGTCCTCAACTTGCTACCCATTTACATAACTACTCGCTTGATCTTCACTTATATCTTTTTGGAGTAGCTTGTCATTTACTCTTGTGCTTCACTTACATCCTATGAGTAAATTGTTGAATTGATTGAATATCATGAAGTTGAAATTATATCATGCCTAGTGGTAGCTTCACATTGTGTTTAGGAAGTGAAATCTTTTGAAGCTTGACAATCACAATATTGGTCATACAAGCAATTCATGAATAATTAGTGTAAGGAAGAGAACTTTCACATGCAAATACACTATCTTGGAAATATTTTGTGATTGTGAGCCCTAATTAAAAAATAATATATGCCAAAATTGTTGACGTTGGACAAGGAAGACAACATAATGATTTATGTTTGTTCATATTCACATAGAAGTTATATTGTCATAGATCCTTCAACATGTGGTGCTTGCCCCCCATCCTTGCTAGCCAAAAAATCCGCACCAAGCAGATATACTAGTTGTGCATCCAAAAAACCCTTAAACCCAAATCTTATTTTAAAGAGTCCACCAAACCTACCTAAGGATTGAGCAAGATCCTTCAAGTAAGTTGTCATCGGTGCAATAAGGCAATAGAAATTGCTTCTAAAAGTGTTAGATCATTTAGTGTATGAGAAAATTGAGCGTTGTACGAACTTGTGATGGCAAAGAATAAAAGCGACAGACTGCATAATAAAGGTTGCTATCGTAAGGGGAAATATAACCTGACGTTCTTTTGCACTAAGGGGTTGAGCATAGAAACAAATAAGCGCATGGCAACCTCTGCTTCCCTCTGCGAAGTGCCTACCTTTTACTTTTATGTATTTACTTTCACGCAAGAGTCAAAAGTTTTTCTCTCTATTCCTTTTTATTTTTATCTTTTGGCAAGCATCATGTGGTGAGGAAAGATCTAGGAACATATATACAGTTGGATATGGGTATCATGAGTTATTATTGCTGACATCACCCTTGGGGTGAATACGTTTGGAGGCGAAATTATAAGCCCCTATCGTTCTATGTGTCCGGTTGAAACGTTTTGCTCATGTGTATGCGCTGAGTGTTAGCAATCATAGAAGACTATATGATGGTTGAGTATGTGGAGCTCTTACTTAAACTCTGTTGAATAAGTTGAATTACAATTGCTTGGTGACTGAGAACATAGGTTGTTGAGTTTCGAGAGAATTCATTGTTTGAACCTGAACATGTGAATTGGTTGCTACTTTAACATGAGAAGTTTTATAAGAAATAATTGCTGTTATGATGCTAGGAGAAGTGATTGAAATTGTCATTGATCAAACTTGTGCACTTTGCTAGCATTCACACTTCATAAATTATTTCTTTTATCATTTAGCTACTTGAGGACGAGTAGGAATTAAGCTTGGGATGTTGATATGTCTCCAACGTATGTATAATTTATGGAGTATTCATGCCAATATATTATCATTCTTGAATGTTTTACAATCATTTTATAGAAACTTTATATCATTTTTTGGGACTATCCTATTGACCCAGTGCCCAGTGCCAGCTGCTGTTTTTCGCTTTTTTTACATTACAGGAAATAAATATCAAATGGAGTCCAAACACCGAGAAACTTTTTGTGGATTTTTTATGGACCAGAAGACATCCAATGGGCTAGAGCAGCACCTGGGGGGTGCCCCAAGGGGGGCACAACCCACCAGGGCACGCCTGGGGGCCGAGGCGTACCTAGGTGGGTTGTACCCACCTCGGTGGCCTCCCGCACCCCTTCTTCGCCCTATAAATTGCCAAATATTCCAAAACCCTCGGGGGTTAAACTAGACCAGAAGTTCTGCTGCCGTAGACCTCTATAGCCACCGAAAACCAATCTAGACCCGGTCCGGCACTCCGCCGGAGGGGGAAATCATCACCAGTGGCCATCTTCATCATCCCAGCGGCCACCATGATGAGGAGGGAGTAGTCCACCCTCGGGGCTGAGGGTTTGTACCAGTAGCTATGTGTTTAATCTCGCTCTCTCTCTTGTTCTTGATGGCATGATCTTGATGTATCGGGGGCTTTGTTAATATAGTTGGATCATATGGTGTTTTCCCCTCTCTATCTTGTTGTGATGAATTGAGTTTTCCCTTTGAGATTTCGTTTTATCAGATTGAATACTTTTATGGATTTGAGAACACTTGATATATGTCTTGCATACGAATACTCGTGGTGATAATGGGGTATCGTATTGATTCACTTGATATATGTTTTGGCACTCAACTCGCGGATTCCCGAGGTGACATTGGGGTAATCTATGCATAGAGCTTGATGCACGTTCTTGTCTTTGTTTCTCCGGTAGAAATCTTGGGGCACTCTTTGAGGTTCTTTGAGTTGGATTGAGTATTATGAATCTAAATTTTCTTTGGTGTTATTTTAGTACGAACTCTAGGATAGATCGAACGGAAAGAATAGCTTTGTGCTATTTTAGTACGAACTCTTGAATAGATGGAACGGAAAGAATAGCTTTGAGGTGGTTTCGTACTCTACAAACAATTTCTTCTTATGTTCTCCGCTAGATAGGAACTTTGGAGTGATTCTTCGTTGCATGTTGAGGGATGGTTATATGATCCAGTTATATTAGCATTGTTGAGAGATTGCACTAGCGAAACTACGAACCCTAGGCCTCATTTTCAAGCATTGCAATACCGTTTGTGCTCCATTTTATCAATTGCTACCTTGCTGTTTTTTATTGTTCCTATTACAAAAATCAATATCTACTATTGTTACTACACTTTTATCACCATCTCTTCGCCGAACTAGTGCACCTATACAATTTGCCATTGTATTTGGTGTGTTGGGGACATAAGAGACTTTTTATTATTTGGTTGCAGGGTTGTTTGAGAGAGACCATCTTCATCCTACACCTCCCACAGATTGATAAACCTTAGTTCATCCACTTGAGGAAAAATTGCTACTGCCCTACAAAACTCTGCGCTTGCAGGCCCAACACGTGTCTACAAGAATAAAGTTGCGTAGTAGACATCACACCCATATCACGTATCAGGTTGTCCCTGATTCTTCCATGCCCCCACTCCCAATATTCCACTTCCCTTCTTGCTAATTTAGCATGAGGTTATCGCATGTCATTTTCTTATTATTTCTTCTCATGACTATGTCTTAGGTTAATGCCCGTCCATATTATCTGCTATCTGACTTCCTATATATGAGCATAGATGGTTGTAGTACATGGGTCGGTTGAGTTAGCACAACAAGTTGGACTGACTTGGTTCCAATAGGTTGTAGTCCCATAATTTATTTTGATTGGAAACACAGGGGAAAAAATCTTCATAAAAGAAATTAGCCATTAGCAGGTCTGCACAACATCAAAACAAGAAAAAATGTTACAATAAATTGCTTAGGCCATTCTTGAGTATTGTAGATTATTGTCCAAACACATGTCGCTTCACCATATAGCCTCGGTTTGAGCAGGAGATCTTGCAGTCTCTGCCCATCTATCAACGATCTCGATGGAGCGGTTATGAACCAAGATATGAAGAGTCCTCGCTCCAAGTGTTATGGTTATCTCCCCCAAAAAAATATTCTTAATTTCGGTCGCTTTTAAGACCGCCAAGGACAACATAGGTAAGTAAAATGTAGTTGTGTTTCAGGAACCGTTCCTGTAAGCCTGAAGTGCTAACGGCATGTTGTCATGAATACTAACTAGAAGAATGGATGATGTGATCTCCTCATCTACTGGCTTTAATTCTAACTGTTATTTTGTTTGGGATATAAAAGAGAAAATCATTGAGTCTGCAAGTTTTCTATGCAAGTTGTCATTTCCAAAAAAATAACAACTCACTGGTACATTATTGCTTACATACCAATTTTGAGAGCTATATAGTTGTATGTTGTTCACTAAGTGTTTGAATGTTTAGAACATACATCTCTGGCTGTGAACGTCTTGATAGATTACATAACGGCTAGCTTATAGGTGCGCTTCACCTCTCCTATCATATGGTCATATTTTATTCTTATGTCCTATTCTATAAATTTTACAACTATATATAATAAGATATAGCACGTCACTTTTTTTCTTCATTCTCATATTGAAATGTTAGACATCCAAATCTCATCACAATAATATTCCAACCAATTCCCGCAGCAACGCGCGGGGGATCATCTAGTTAATACTAATAGTGTGACGCCCGGATAATTAAGCTACAATAATCCCACGTTAACGATGCCACGTCACCCCGTTTACTATTGATAAACTCTCAATAGTTCAGAACCGAAACAAATTCAAAATTTAAATAAAAGAAAATAATAAAAGTTTACAAATATTAAAACTAAAATGTTCGGAGTGAGCCAAATAGTCCATATTAAATATTGGTGAAGAAACCACACTTTTGTAAAGTATTTAACTGCACTATAGTAAATAAAAACAGCAGCAAAACAATTATTTAAATGCTTTTAAATACTAAACAAATGTTAATCTAGTTTATATAATCACCAAACTTTTTGGAGTAGGTGGCCTATGTTATTATGCTAATTTAGGAGTAGGGGTTGTATTTTCGTAAAACTGTTTTGCTAACTATAATAAATAAAACAGAAAATAAAATAAAAAGATAAAAATAGAAAACAAAACAAAAGTGTAAAAGCACAGGCCACTGTGCACTGGGCCAAGTGCACAGTGCCTGGCCCGAGCCTGGGCCCACTCCAGCTGGTCCGGCCCAGCCCCTCCCCGGGTCGCCTTCCCCCCTGTTCCCCCGACCGGGGTCGCAACAGGGGCGAGCCCCGCCGGACCGCCTCGACGGCGACTACCCGGAGAGGATAAGGCCGACCCCTCCCCTCGACGCCTCGGCCTCCTCCCCACCTACCTCCACCCACTCCCCTCTCCATCTCGGCCGCTCTCTCTCTCTCTGCTCCCCCTCGCCCGAGCGAGATCGCCGCCGAAGCCTCGCCGTAGGCGTGGCCCCGACCACCGTTCGTCGAGCCGCCGAGTCCCCGAGCTCCCTCTACGTCGTCCTCGTCGACCCCGCGCTTCAGGACGAGCTGGAGTGCCCTGCAGCGGCCGGGTCAAGCTTTTCCCCAACCTCGGTCGCCGCCGCCCGCCGCGATTCATCCCGCCTCCCCTCTGCGCTCCCAGTTCACTCGAGGGCCTCCGTGTGCCGCGCCGTAAGCCTCCGCCCCCTCCTCCTTCCTCTGGTTCCTCCTCATGCACCGTAGATGGCTCGCGGTGCCGCCGTCGCCATTGCCGCATGCGGCCTCGTCCGCGAGCTCGTTGCGCTCACCCCGTCCATCTCCGAGCCAAGCCGTGGCCTCCGTCGAGTTGCCGGAGGTCCGTAGAGCCCGCTAGCGTCGTTTGTTAGCTAGAACGCAGCCCGTAGCGTGGTTTTCGGAGATGCCCGTATTCCGGCGCCGCCCGCGGTCGTCGTTGAGCTCCACTCCGGCCACCCCCGCTCCTGGGATCACTCTAGATCGACGCGGGACGATCTACTTGTTCGAACGCCACCGAAAACGCGCGGAATGGTGCACTGTGCTGGAAATCCGAGCAACTCCGGCGAACTTCCGCCGCTGGAATGGTCGCCGGCGTGATTCCGGCGACGTCACCGACGTGGCACCCGCGTGGCACCGCCTGGGCCACTGACTGGTGGACCCAGGGCCCCCCTTGACTTGTTGACCGCGGTCAACGTGCTGACTGGGCGGCCCCCAGCCACTGACATGCGGGCCCCCCTCTGTTAATTAGTCTAACAAATGTTTTATAAATAAAAGTAATTAGATTAACTAATCACTCACTGACACCCGGGGCCCACACCCCTAATTAACCCTACTAGATTAGTTTAATCCACTGTTATACTAGCGGAGGCTGACATGCGGGTCCCACTGGACCCACATGTCAGGTTTGACCTGGTCAGCCGACCAGCTAGCTGTTGATGTCGTCCTCGCATCATGCTGACGTCATTTCTCTTTTTCTGTATAATTCTATTAAATCAAATAATTTCAGAAAATGTTTAAAACTTAGAAAAATCATATAAAATAAACCGTAGCTCGGATGAAAATGTTTTCTATATGAAAATTGCTCAGAAAAATCCAACGAATCCGAATACGCGGTCCGTTCATCTGTCACATGCCCCTAGCATAGCGAACCTACAACATTTCACCTTTGCCTCATCTGTCCGAAAACGTGAAACACGGGGATACTTTCCCGGATGTTTCCCCCTTTCGCCGGTATCACCTACTACCGCGTTAGGGCACACCTACCACCGCTCATTGTCATGTCATGCATCGTCATGCTTATGTTTGCATTGCATTTACTGTTTCTTCCCCCTCTTCTCTCCGGTAGACTACGAGACCGAAGCTGCTGCTGCCCAGTTCGACTACAGAGTTGACGACCCCCTCCTTCTTGCCAGAGCAACCAGGCAAGCCCCCCCCTTGATCACCAGATATCGCCTATTCCTTCTCTATACTGCTTGCATTAGAGTAGTGTAGCCTGCTACTGCTTTCGGTTAATCCTATACTGATGCATAGCCTGTCATTGTTGCTACAGTTGTTACCCTTACCTGCTATCCTACTGCTTAGTATAGGATGCTAGTGTTCCATCAGTGGCCCTACACTCTTGTCCGTCTGCCATGCTATACTACTGGGCCGTGATCACTAGGGAGGTGATCACGGGTATATACTATATACTTTATATACATGACACATGTGGTGACTAAAGTCGGGTCGGCTCGTTGAGTACCCGCAAGTGATTCTGATGAGGGGGCTGAAAGGACAGGTGGCTCCATCCCGGTAGAGGTGGGCCTGGGTTCCTGACGGCCCCCGACTGTTACTTTGTGGCGGAGCGACAGGGCAGGTTGAGACCACCTAGGAGAGAGGTGGGCCTGGCCCTGGTCGGCGTTCGCGGATACTTAACACGCTTAACGAGATCTTGGTATTTGATCTGAGTCTGGCCATTTGGTCTATACGCACTAACCAACTACGCGGGAACAGTTATGGGCACTCGACGTCGTGGTATCAGCCGAAGCTCTTTTTGACGTCAGCGACGGAGCGGCGCGCGCCGGATTGGACTGGAACGCCTGCTAGGCTAGGTCTGCTTCCGGCCGCCCTCGCAACGTGCAGGTGTGCAATGGGCGATGGGCCCAGACCCCTGCGCGCATAGGATTTAGACCGGCGTGCTGACCTCTCTGTTGAGCCTAGGTGGGGCTGCGACGTGTTGATCTTCCGAGGCCGGGCATGACCCAGGAAAGTGTGTCCGGCCAAATGGGATCGAGCGTGTTGGGTTATGTGGTGCACCCCTGCAGGGAAGTTTATCTATTCGAATAGCCGTGTCCCTCGGTAAAAGGACGACCCGGAGTTGTACCTTGACCTTATGACAACTAGAACTGGATACTTAATAAAACACACCCTTCCAAGTGCCAGATACAACCCGGTGATCGCTCTCTACCAGGGCGACGAGGAGGGGATCGCCGGGTAGGATTATGCTATGCGATGCTACTTGGTGAACTTACCATCTACTCTCTTCTACATGCTGCAAGATGGAGGTGGCCAGAAGCGTAGTCTTCGACAGGATTAGCTATCCCCCTCTTATTCTGGCATTCTGCAGTTCAGTCCACCGATATGGCCCTTTACACATATACCCATGCATATGTAGTGTAGCTCCTTGCTTGCGAGTACTTTGGATGAGTACTCACGGTTGCTTTTCTCCCTCTTTTCCCCTTTCTATACCTGGTTGTCGCAACCAGATGCTGGAGTCCAGGAGCTAGAGATCCCGAGGATGATTCTACATGGAGTTCGGCTTCGAGGAGTAGTTAGGAGGTCCCAGGAAGGAGGCCTTGCCTTTTCGATCGTTGCTACTTTTGTGCTAGCCTTCTTAAGGCAAACTTGTTTAACTTATGTCTGTACTCAGATATTGTTGCTTCCGCTGACTCGTCTATGATCGAGCACTTGTATTCGAGCCCTCGAGGCCCCTGGCTTGTATTATGATGCTTGTATGACTTATTTATGTTTAGAGTTGTGTTGTGATATCTTCCCGTGAGTCCCTGATCTTGATCGTACACGTTTGCGTGCATGATTAGTGTACGGTCAAATCGGGGGAGTCACAAGTTGGTATCAAAGCCGACTGCCTGTAGGAATCCCCCTTCCACACTCCTTGGCCGAAGTTGAGTCTAGTCAGTGAAAACTGTTTTACTAACATGGCTGTGTGGCTTACGGGCCCACGTCGCCATTGGGTGGTAGTAGGATCTTTTACCCCTCGATCTTTACTCCGGGACCCTGAGCTCTCTTCTATTCGGGTTAAATGATTTTGCTAAAAACAAAACTAACTTTAGGTTCTCGAAAATACTTTCTCCCCGAGAGCCGCTCACTTCAGATGATCGCCTGATGCACTAGAAGATTCCGAAGTTACTCTACGATGTTCTCTCGAGTCTTTGTGACATCGCATTTGCGGTTTCCTTCCACTGTCAACCCCTATGAAAACTGCATACACTTGCCATTCGTACAATCATTCCCCGTTGATCTTGTTATTACAAGCTGCCCTGAAATACTCTCTGTTGTCCCAAGAATCATTTGAGCTTACTGCCTTGTAGTTCTTTACCACATGAATACCCCCACGGATAATTTCTCACACTTATCGAGTATCCGTTCATCCACAGTTGATTCCTGTATTTCACAAAAGTCATCAAAATACTATTTGAACTTCCGAAAATCCTGAGTAGCCTATTGCTCTTGAAATTCTTACTTGCTTGCATTATGGTTAATCCCATAAGTCTACAATCTTATTGGCATCTCTTGTCATTATCATTTTGAGTCCGTTGATTCAATTTGTTGTGAATGCTCGCAATCCTCAATCAGATCCTAGAATTCATCCTTCCGGCTCAGATGTCATATTAAACATGAGTTGGTTCTCGACCAATCAAATTGCCGTCGATTGTACCCCTAAGGCTATTCAACTTATCCATCCTTAATCAGAGCGTTTGCTTGTGATCCCTTGATTTGGAAATCATAATTCCTTTGCAATTGAGCTCTGAGTTAGTCAGTTGTTTCTATAATTCAATGTCTTTGCATTGTTTCTTGCTCTGGTTTTGTGCTGATACTCACATCAGATCCTTTATGGACCACCAGATCCTTTGTTGGATTTTATCCGACAATGTCCTTCATATTCAATAACCTTGTGAGCCTTTCCACGGATATATAATGCCTTTGGTAAATTGTATCCTCTACTTTTTCAACCATGCTCTACTTTCGAGCCTGTGTTTATTACTCCTGAAGGTTGTGTTATATGTCCCTACAATACCCCGATGGGTTGAACCTATGCCTTCCTTAATATGTGTGAACTTGAAAGTTTGCACGAGTCATACTCTTCTGCTATTTTGCCAGATAAAATTTCAACACTACAACTTCTTCGAAAATGAGAAGTGAATGGAAGGTTATACATTGAAGAAGTGGGAGTCGACCTTGAACTTTGTGTTCATGCCCATGGACACGATGTAGATCCTACTGTAGAAGCTTCTTGTAATATTAACTGTTTCGTTGATATAATATCATCTGGTATCTATGAATTGATCCTTTGCAATCGTGGTTCCGACCATATTTTCTCCTTGAATTCCATTTCTCAAGCAAGTGAAAACACTTGTCTTCTCCAGATCAATACATCTTCGCAACCTCTACATCGATCTTCCTTCGAGTAATACCCTCCAGTACCTCGAGAATATCAAAAAATTGTGTTGCTTCCTATGAGTCTTCATCTAGTATTGCTTCTCACCGATTTCAGAATTCCCCTGGGTTCTGAGTTATTTCACTCGAGAACACCGATAAGTGAATCGATTCCACACTTTGATTCAATAACTCTAAGTAATTTTCGTTGCTTATGAATTTAATAATCCTTCAAGCCATTCCTAGCCTGATCGGCTATATCCTTATCGTGCAACTTTTTAACTGTGCTACCTAGTCCTTAATGATGGAGCACAACCTTCGACAGTGAGCTAATCTTACGTCGATCTTCCTCGTCATATCATTCCTCCTTGAACAGCAAACTTGATTTCGAGTTTGTGTCGTACCCAGGGTTCCAATAACCTTTCGCTTCATCATTCCTTTGACTTGATGTCATCGTCGATCGATTGCAACTTCATGGAATCTCTCGACAAATGTGTCGTGATCATCATGAGCATTCTGAGTCCTTCCAGAATATCAATTGAATTCATGATGAGAAAGACCATCCTTTCCCTCGATGATTTGTGTTATCATCGGCCACTTTACTGCCTTCCCTCCAACACAAACTTGTTCGTGTTTTGTGTTATACCTTGAGATCCTTGCTATCCAGCATTTGTTCCTCTTTACTTTGGAGTATTACCATCTTTTATACCAAGAATGTCGTGAGAATTTCACCACCTCTTTAGAATTCTTGATATAGTAATACATCTTGCCGTCTACATTCAGTTCTTGGTCCCCATGTTGATTTTAACCGAAGTACCCACAAATGAACTGTGATGTGTAAAATTCAAAACTTCCAGCAACCCTATTGCTTGTAAGTTAATGAATGATAGTTCATTCCTTGTGTATTGGTTATCGAATCACCATTCTAACATTGATCATGCTACCTAAGCCCATATTCGGGTGCACCTTTCAACCAATGTTTAATTGTGTATGTTTTTCTCGAGCATACATCATTAAGTCATTCGATCTAGCTAATGTTATCTCCTTGTTCACATAGTTGTGGAAATCCATCTTTTGGAAATTTCAATGGATTGTCGCTGAGTCAATCAGTCACCTCCTCACCTCTCCTTGATTAATGATGAACCCTTGTTCGAAACTCGCTTCCATAGTTCATCTCCGGAGAATCTTCGATGTCGTTTCGACAATTTGTGTTGCACCTTTCTTCTCAGGCATCCTGAGTCTGAGTTATCCTGACACCAATCAGATCTGAATCTCGGTCAAATATGATGGTTGGAACATATTTCCAAGAGTTATAACATTGGTCTATTTATGACCCAGTAAGGTGATGTCATGCCTAACCCACTTGGCCGGAGGACCTATTGTTATAAGTTTTCCCTTTTTAGCAAGGTTAGCTATTCTTCCATGAGGAAATTGTAAGACTTACTCTATAAGTTGTTCCTGATGGATCCTTTGTGTATCCATAGCCTGATCTTACCTAATGACCATGTCAATGCTATCTCGAAGCATGTCGGTGGTACTCCGATCTTCAATAAAACATTTGAAGCACAATGCTAGATTTTCGTTATCAATTATTCAAACACCGTTCTTTGGGTAATGTCATGAACTTCCTCTTCCCTAACCTAAATGGTTCTCTTCTAACCATTGTCCTTGGGAAGGATATACCCCCTGAAATATGTGTTTAAACACATTTTCCTTTCCATTGTTCTGTTTACTCTGATAATCATATTTTCCTTTCCATTGGTTGGCTTAACGTTTCTGGTGATCATTACGATCTAAGCAGTATTAATTCCCTGCTTGTGCAAACACCTCGGTGTACAAATCTGTCAGTAAGACCCTGTTACTATTGTTGGTGACATTCCGGTAACCACCGATGGACGAGAACTTTGCCTATTGGTCCACCTCGTTTCAACGAGCAGGAAAATGGTTCTCTTTGTCCCTCGCTCTTGGTACCGACGATGTTGCTGACATATAACTGACAGGCTACCCTCTGACATGCCTTGCTATCATGATCGTGCAAGATGTCACCGCCCTTCCTAATTTTAACCCACATGGTGGGCCCATAACCCACAGTTCCACAGGATCGAAACCTGACTCTCCTATACACCCTGTTGTCGAAGTTATTCCTCGAGCTTAACTTCGTATGTGATTCACGGGCCACCTGCCTAGTGATCTATTCTGGTACCAGACACAATACTTTCCCATTTGCTCTGAACCCCTGTCACGTTTCGTATCAGGCAACGAATGATTGTCTATGCGCTTGAAACGTCTATTTTGCACCTTCTTACTTGCTCTCGATAATGTCTTAAATTTCAATTCGAGGGTTACCTCCCGCGACCCTCCCTGATGTTATCTACCAGATAAGCAAACATTGTAGCGGCCCGTTTTTCCGTAATGCCCCCTTATCCTTTCGTGAGTACGATGGAGTTCCTGAAGAAAGGACGACGACTTCATCATGATGCACTGGAATAAAGAATTGAAGACATCAACCAAAGGATTAAATTCTTCGAGAAGATCCGTTAGAATATCGTAACCAGAACTTTCCCCCTTACTCCCCTCTTAAATCTCGGGACGACATTCCTTGTAGTGGAGGAGAATTGTGACGCCCGGATAATTAAGCTACAGTAATCCCACGTTAACGATGCCACGTCACCCCGTTTACTGTTGATAAACTCTCGATAGTTCAGAACCGAAACAAATTCAAAATTTCAATAAAAGCAAATAATAAAAGTTTACAAATATTAAAACTAAAATGTTCGGAGTGAGCCAAATAGTCCAGATTAAATATTGGTGAAGAAACCACACTTTTGTAAAGTATTTAACTGCACTATAGTAAGTAAAAACAGCAGCAAAACAATTATTTAAATTCTCTTAAATACTAAACAAATGTTAATCTAGTTTATATAATCACCAAAAATTTTGGAGTAGGTGGCCTATGTTATTATGCTAATTTAGGAGTAGGGGTTGTATTTTTGTAAAACTGTTTTGCTAACTAAAATAAATAAAACAGAAAATGAAAAAAAAAAAAATAGAAAACAAAACAAAAGTGTAAAAGCACATGCCACTGTGCACTGGGCCAAGTGCACAGTGCCTGGCCCGAGCCTCGGCCCACTCCAGCTGGTCCGGCCCAGCTCCTCCCCGGGTCGCCTTCCCCCCTGTTCCCCCGACCGGGGTCGCAACAGGGCGAGCCCCGCCGGACCGCCTCGACGGCGACTACCTGGAGAGGATAAGGCCGACCCCTCCCCTCGACGCCTCGGCCTCCTCCCCACCTACCTCCACCCACTCCCCTCTCCATCACGGCCGCTCTCTCTCTGCTCCCCCCTCGCCCGAGCGAGATCGCCGCCGAAGCCTCGCCGTAGGCGTGGCCCCGACCACCGTTCGTCGAGCCGCCGAGTCCCCGAGCTCCCTCTACGTCGTCCTCGTCGACCCCGCGCTTCAGGACGAGCTGGAGTGCCCTGCAGCGGCCGGGTCAAGCTTTTCCCCAACCTCGGTCGCCGCCGCCCGCCGCGATTGATCCCGCCTCCCCTCTGCGCTCCAGTTCACTCGAGGGCCTCCGTGTGCCGCGCCGTAAGCCTCCGCCCCCTCCTCCTTCCTCTGGTTCCTCCTCATGCACCGTAGATGGCTCGCATTGCCGCCGTTGCCATTGCCGCATGCGGCCTCGTCCGCGAGCTCGTTGCGCTCACCCCGTCCATCTCCGAGCCAAGCCGTGGCCTCCGTCGAGTTGCCGAAGGTCCGTAGAGCCCCCTAGCGTCGTTAGTTAGCTAGAACGCAGCCCGTAGCGTGGTTTTCGGAGATGCCCGTATTCCGGCGCCGCCCGCTGTCGTCGGTGAGATCCACTCCGGCCACCCCCGCTCCTGGGATCACTCTAGATCGACGCGGGACGATCTACTTGATCGAACGCCACCGAAAACGCGCGGAATGGTGCACTGTGCTGGAAATCCTAGCAACTCCAGCGAACTTCCGCCGCTGGAATGGTCGCCGGCGTGATTCCGGCAACATCACCGACGTGGCACCCGCGTGGCACCGCCTGGGCCACTGACTGGTGGACCCAGGGCCCCCCTTGACTTGTTGACCGCGGTCAACGTGCTGACTGGGCGGCCCCCAGTCACTGACATGCGGGCCCCCCTCTGTTAATTAGTCTAACAAATGTTTTATAAATAAAAGTAATTAGATTAACTAATCACTCACTGACACCCGGGGCCCACACCCCTAATTAACCCTGCTAGATTAGTTTAATCCACTGTTATACTAGCGGAGGCTGACATGCGGGTCCCACTGGACCCACATGTCAGGTTTGACCTGGTCAGCCGACCAGCTAGCTGCTGATGTCGTCTTCGCATCATCCTAACGTCATTTCTCTTTTTCTGTATAATTCTATTAAATCAAATAATTTTAGAAAATGTTTAAAACTTAGAAAAATCATATAAAATAAAACGTAGCTCGGATGAAAATGTTTTCTATATGAAAATTGCTCAGAAAAATCCAACGAATCCGAATACGCGGTCCGTTCATCTGTCACATGCCCCTAGCATAGCGAACCTACAACATTTCACCTTTGGCTCATTTGTCCGAAAACGTGAAACACGGGGATAATTTCCCGGATGTTTCCCCCTTTCGCCGGTATCACCTACTACCGCGTTAGGGCACACCTACCACCGCTCATTGTCATGTCATGCATCGTCATGCTTATTTTGCATTGCATTTACTGTTTCTTCCCCTTCTTCTCTCCGGTAGACTACGAGACCGACGCTGCTGCTGCCCAGTTCGACTACAGAATTGACGACCCCCTCCTTCTTGCCAGAGCAACCAGGCAAGCCCCCCCCTTGAACACCAGATATCGCCTATTCCTTCTCTATACTGCTTGCATTAGAGTAGTGTAGCCTGCTACTGCTTTTGGTTAATCCTATACTGATGCATAGCCTGTCATTGTTACTACAATTGTTAACCTTGCCTGCTATCCTACTGCTTAGTATAGGATGCTAGTGTTCCATCAGTGGCCCTACACTCTTGTCCGTCTACCATGCTATACTACTGGGCCGTGATCACTAGGGAGGTGATCATGGGTATATACTATATACTTTATATACATGACACATGTGGTGACTAAAGTCGGGTCGGCTCGTTGAGTACCCGCAAGTGATTCTGATGAGGGGGATGAAAGGACAGGTGGCTCCATCCCGGTAGAGGTGGGCCTGAGTTCCTGACGGCCCCCGACTGTTACTTTGTGGCGGAGCGACATGGCAGGTTGAGACCACCTAGGAGAGAGGTGGGCCTGGCCCTGGTCAGCGTTCATGGATACTTAACACGCTTAACGAGATCTTGGTATTTGATCTGAGTCTGGCCATTTGGTCTATACGCACTAACCAACTACGCGGGAACAGTTATGGGCACTCGACGTCGTGGTATCAGCCGAAGCTCTTTTTGACGTCAGCGACGGAGCGACGCGCGCCGGATTGGACTGGAACACCTGCTAGGCTAGGTCTGCTTCTGGCCGCCCTCGCAACGTGCAGGTGTGCAATGGGCGATGGGCCCAGACCCCTGCGCGCATAGGATTTAGACCGGCGTGCTGACCTCTCTGTTGAGCCTAGGTGGGGCTGCGACGTGTTGATCTTCCAAGGCCGGGCATGACCCAGGAAAGTGTGTCCGGCCAAATGGGATCGAGCGTGTTGGGTTATGTGGTGCACCCCTGCAGGGAAGTTTATCTATTCGAATAGCCGTGTCCCTCGGTAAAAGGACGACCCGGAGTTGTACCTTGACCTTATGACAACTAGAACTGGATACTTAATAAAACACACCCTTCCAAGTGCCAGATACAACCCGGTGATCGCTCTCTAACAGGGCGACGAGGAGGGGATCGCCGGGTAGGATTATGCTATGCGATGCTTACTTGGTGAACTTACCATCTACTCTCTTCTACATGCTGCAAGATGGAGGTGGCCAGAAGCGTAGTCTTCGACAGGATTAGCTATCCCCCTCTTATTCTGGCATTCTGCAGTTCAGTCCACTGATATGGCCCTTTACACATATACCCATGCATATGTAGTGTAGCTCCTTGCTTGCGAGTACTTTGGATGAGTACTCACGGTTGCTTTTCTCCCTCTTTTCCCCTTTCTATACCTGGTTGTCGAAACCAGATGCTGGAGTCCAGGAGCTAGAGATCCCGAGGATGATTCTACATGGAGTTCGGCTTCGAGGAGTAGTTAGGAGGTCCCAGGAAGGAGGCCTTGCCTTTTCGATCGTTGCTACTTTTGTGCTAGCCTTCTTAAGGCAAACTTGTTTAACTTATGTCTGTACTCAAATATTGTTGCTTCCGCTGACTCGTCTATGATCGAGCACTTGTATTCGAGCCCTCGAGGCCCCTGGCTTGTATTATGATGCTTGTATGACTTATTTATGTTGTAGAGTTGTCTTGTGATATCTTCCCGTGAGTCCCTGATCTTGATCGTACACATTTGCGTGCATGATTAGTGTACGGTCAAATCGGGGGAGTCACAAATAGGTATGTACATGCATAAATTTAATAACATAGAACTAATAGCACTAAAGACCTCCACTACGTAGGCCAAAACCGGCACACCCGGCTGGTGACAGAGTCATCGGAGGAGGAGGAACCGGTGGAAAGGTCATTGAAGAAGACCATGGCATCCACGGCGGTCGGATGCGAGACGACGAGAGCGAGGATGCGGGTATAGCTTAGGAATGAAGGAAGGAGGAAATAGGGGAATTGTAGCTCATGGTCAGGGAGAAAAGGGGGTGGGGAGGGGGAATAGTTAGATAATTTGGCGGTAGACAGAAAATTTCAAAAGATGGAGTGAAACTTGGCGGGCAGTGTCATCGGACACCATTCACTTTGAACAAATGTGTGCATCGCAAACAATTCTTCTTCTTTAGACGCATGCTATGAGTTTGAGCATTCAAATTTTGGTCGAAATTTCCTTGAGTACAGTGCTCATCCACGTCATTGTATAATCTAACATCCCTTGTTAATTTGGTACACAAAAGAGCCCACAACACACATACCACACTTACTAAATCGAGCAATTTTATTAATTAAACAGAGCAAGTTGATCAAAGCATTTCTGTAATAAAATACCAGTGTTATAAACAAAGGATATGTAGACATTAATTTAACAAAGCCACTAACGCGCCACCCTATGCCTCGCCGGTGTAAGATGAGATGTCGATGACTTGTCCTGGCGACATGCCGCCGTTGGTGGAATCCGCATCCCCCAGGCTTAAGTCGATCGTGGCATCGTCCTCGTCCTCAGAGCCGCCCTCAACATTGTAGTACTCGTAGTAGTGGCAGTTGATGAGTCCAAATTATGAGGCCTTTTTATCATTATTTTTGTGCCTACAAAATAGGCTTTGTGGAATTTTACCGCGTTTGCGTACTTCTTTTTGCTGATAATCTCTCAGGTAAAGATTTTTGGAGAAATATTAATTTTTTGGAGAAAATCCCTAAAACTGGCAGTGGAATCACGTATTAAGGGTGATAAACACTTTCTACAAAAGAATCAAGCAAGAAGGCTCAAGAAATCATCGTCGCCGCACTTCCAAAGCGAACGACGGCGTTCCATGCGAACGCGCACGCTCGCATGAGCAATCGTTTGGCGCGCAGCCGCCTCTGCGAGATCAACTATTTTCACCCCGCCGAAGCGGATCGAGGATCAGACATAGAGAGACTCCAGAAACTCGCCTAGAAGATAGAACCCTAGCCACCGGAGCCCATCCGATGGGAGGATCAACAAGGAGAAGGAGGGGATTCCTCTCATCACGAGGGGAACGAAGTCATCATCATCGTCTTCATCATCATTGTCTTTATCATCATCATACACATCCTTATAATCTGCAACACCATGAACCTTAGTGGATCCTTCGTTGTATCACTTGATCTATTCATCCATGTATTAATTCACCATTATTGTGATGATTGTCGTTCCCATGTGTGAGTAGACCCTTTGTTCCCGGGGTATGGATGAACCCTGGTGTGTAATAGGATGTTTGATATTAGGATTTAATATCCACTTTGCATGTTTATGTTGATAATCTTCTTGACGTTGGGTGAAGTCGACCATCCAACGTATGCCGAATCTGGATGGAAGGTTATTACTGTTGGCTAACTGTGTGGTTGTGGAGTTGGGTGACGTGACATGCCCCTTCTCCCTTTGTAACGGATAGTTGCAATAGGGGTATAACAGAGACCACTTTGGCTGCGTCCACGGGGACCTTTTTCCCCTTAATGACTTTTTGATAACCGGAGTGGGGAAGAACAGTCGTGGCGTATGGGGTACGGAGATACCACGAGTATAAACGTATCTGTACCGACTCCGCCCACAAAGAGAAACATGTAAAGTGGCTTAGGAATCCGAAATAGCTTTGTGTTTAGGCACCGTCGTAGATGCACGCTAGTGGGGTTTCCAGACCTCTGGGAACTCTTTTAATCATTTGTCTCAGGTCTAGTCATTTTACTTGACATTTATTTTGGCTCATTTATTCACTTCTACACTTGCAACCTTATTATTATTACCATTCTAGATTACTTACAATTTATAGGCACATCATTTGTACCTTGCAAAGGGCCAAAGAATGATTCCTGTGCACCCTGTGGGATCGATACTGTTACTTCGAAAAGCCTACAACTAAACCATGTGCACGTGCAGGCTACCAAGCTTTTTTCTGGTACCGTTGCCGGGGAGCTGAGCGCTTTAGGTCTTAGTTTCGAGTTTGGTTTGAATCATGTGTACTAAGTTGTTTGCAACCCTAGAACAAATCATGGCTGAGTATGGACACAATTATCAACTTGCAGCCATGCGTCTTACAAGTCCACCTATTCGAGAAATGTTCACATCGTTGGGGATCCCACCGGTGTAGCTTATGAGGTGAACCCAAATGTCCTCAAATTGTTGCATGGTAAACAGTTTAAAGGTGAGGATCCTTATGAACATTTGCAATTTTTTGAAGATGTATGTGCGACATTTAAATTGAATGCTTTTAGTCCAGATGATATGAAACTGAAATTATTTCCTCACACTCTGGCAAAAAATACAAGGAATTGGTTAGTGTCTCACCTTGCAGGAACCTTTGATACATGGAGTAAACTAGCATGAACTTTTCTATCAAATTTTTATCCAGAGAAGAAATCATATGGAGCAAGAAGGAGGATTTTAAACTTCCGATGGAGGCATGGAGAAAGTCTGGTAAAAGCATATCAAAGGTACAAAATTTTATTGAATAACTGCCCTCATCATAAGCTCCCTGAATGGCTAGTATTAAATCTTTTTTATGGAGGACTGCAATATGACTCAAAGGAAGAACTAGATTTAACATCTGCATGTTCTTTTATAACTAGAGAAGTCAGGAAAGCTTTGGAATTGCTAGAAGGGAAACTTTCTTATCAGGGAAACTTGGGGAGCGATGAAGAAGAGAGGATAAAGTAGAAAAGGATTTTGATTGCATAAAAGCTTATCTAAACTCGGGGAGAGTTGAGCAAATAAGTAATGAATTATACCTTGACCCTGATGTTGTTTTAAGATTTGTTGAAAGCTATGCAGAGCACATGGATTTACCAAAGAGGAAATGGGAGAATTATACCGATGAGGACCCCCGAGGAAGAGGTCATAGTTGAGACCTTGGAGGTTGAAACATCGGTACTCCCCACGTAAGAAGATTACGAACCTGAACTGGAATTGCCATATCCGGTGAGGCGCAACTTGAGTATTTCAGTAGGGAACATTATAAGGATGAAAGTGAGAACAAAAGCAAAGCTAAGGTGAAGCCTCCAAAAAGGAGGAAATAGGAGAAACCCATTGAAACAATGGAGGAGGTAAGTTGCTTTGTGAAAGGTTGCATTAAGGCAGCAGATATTGGTAAACTGGTGGTGCCTTGTTCTGTTGGAAGTATTTATTTTGGCCTTTGTGATATAGGGTCCTCTATTAATGTTATACCTTACACTCTTTACACTAAACTTCATGAGGAAATTTATGCTTGTGACATGCAGCCAACTGATATGGAAATTAAATTGGCAGATGGTACTCTAAGGAGACGTTATGGGATGGTATCTGATATTTATGTCATTTTGGGAACCTTTACTTACCGGGTAGACTTTTTTGTAATGGAAATCCCTGAAGATGATTTTCATCCTATAATATGTGGAGGACCATTTCTTAACACTGCAGGTGCAAGCATTGATTGTAAGAGGGAAGTTGTCTCTCTCAAGTGTGGGGAACAGGTAAGGGCATTTCATTTTTCCAGGTTTAAAAATCACCCACAACCAAGAGAGCGTGACAACAATGAAGAGAAGACCATAGCTCAACTAGCAGCAATATACCTTGAAACCCCAGAAGATGATCTGGAAAGGAGCTTAACCGAATACGAAAAAGAGCCGGAAGACCTAGCTAAGGAAGAAATAGATCATCATTGAATGAAACACTGATTCAAGATCCGGTATCTAGCGAGCAATATGAAGTGCCTGAGAAGAAGGGAGACGAGGAACCACCGCCACCTGAACTAAAACCTTTACCAAAGGAATTAAGGTATGAGTTTTTAGATTCAAGAAATAGAGACCCTGTTATTATCAGTGCTAATCTTTCAGATGAAGAAAAAGATAGATTAATGAATGCCTCGAGGAAACATAGAAAAGCATTTGGTATTCAATGGATGACTTAAAAGGCATCATCCCCTCCATATGTACTCATCGCATATTCATGGAGGGAGGAGCTGAACCAGTTCTCGAGTACCAAAGGAAGTTGAACCCTGAATGAAGGAAGTGGTAAGAAAAGAAATTGTTCGTCTACTTGACGCAGGTATTATGTATCCAGTTTTTGAAAGCAAATGGGTAAGTATGGTCCATTGTGTACCTAAAGGTGGGATTTACAGTAGTACTTAATAGACATAATGAACTAATCCCCACTAGAACAATAGTTGGGTATAGAATGTGCATTGATTTCAGGAAGTTAAATAAGGTGACCCGTAAGGATCATTACCCGTTACCATTTATTGATCAAATGCTTGAAAGGCTGCCGAAGCATACCCATTTTTGTTATTTGGACGGATATTCTGGGTTTTCACAAATTGCAGTACACCTAGTAGATCAAGAGAAGACAATCACCTGCCCTTTAGGTATGTACTCTTACCGTTGTATACCTTTTGGTTTATGCAATGCACTGGCCATGTTTCAGAGATGCATGAAAGCTATTTTTGCTAATTGTTTGAAGTATTCATGGATGATTTCTCAGTCTATGGAACTTCTTTTGATGATTGTCTTAACAATCCTGACAGTCTTGCAGAGATGTGAGGACACTAACCTCGTATTGAACTGGGAGAAATGCATTTTATGGTCAATGAAGGAATTGTCTTGGGGCACGAAGTATCTGGTAAAGGCATAGAGGTTGATAAAGAAAAGATAGAGGCCATAGAAAAACTCTCTTATCCTCGTGATATTAAAGGGATAAGGAGTTTCCTCGGTCACGCGCGGGTTTCTATAGATGCTTTATTAAGAATTTTTTCAGTATTTCGAAACCCTTGACTAACCTTTTGCAGAAAGACATTCCCTTTTCTTTCACTGACGAGTGCAAGAGTGCATTTGAGAAATTGAAGCATGGTCTACTCAACGCTCCTATTATTACACATGCGGACTGGGACAAGCCTTTTGGGGTCATAGGCGAAACGGTTGATAATGCGGTAAGTGCGGTTTTGGGCCAACAGATAGATGAGAAGTTTAATGTTATTTACTTTGCAAGACACACCCTCACAGATGCCTAGAGAAATTATGTTAATAATGATAGAGAACTCTATGCAGTGATCCTTGCTTGTGAAAATTTTATACCTTATATCACTGATATAAAATTTATATTTTATACAAACTGCTAGGCAATTAAAGAGGTGTTGGATGTTAAAGAAACTAAGCCTTGCTGGATGAGGTGGTCTCTTCTTTTGCAGGAATTTGATAGTGCAATTTTAGAGCGCTAAAAGATAGGAGTGTTTACAATCATTTTCGTGGTAAGGGAGGAGCATCAATACAATCCAGCAAGCATATGTATCCCCTACAGAATGGTTGTGGCTTTGGACAGAGCTACAACCCATACTTTTGGAGATACAGAACCGCCATTCATCAGTCCGGAAGAGCCTTTTGCAAAACTAAGGGTAAGAGAGGAGAATGGTTTATTTTACTATAACAACTCTTTGCACCCCAGTAAACTCCAGAAAATAGCGCCTCTTCCTCAACCCCTAAGGACAAAGAAGCCTAGGACAAAGATATTCATGAAACACAAGGAGTGGAAAGTACTAAGGAACACAAGTAAGATCTCCCCAATCCCTTAAGTTTTCTTCAAATCTTTCTTCGTCATATTTTCTATATAGAATTTTATGTTTTAGGTACCGAACCGGGTGCAAAAACGACCGCCTGTGGTCGTTTGAAGCACTGTCTTTGATTATTTTTGTTTAAGTGCGCAGGCAAAAAGAAGAAATGACCGCCCAAATGGTCAGATGTGATCGTATGGAAGGTCGTCATTCACTCTGTTCTCCGGAGCAAAACTGAGCCTCTTCAAAAGAATGTATATTTATGTGTGTGTTTATCTCACAGGAAAAAGGGGAAAACAGACGCCTAAACGCTCAGAAGCACCCGTCCTTAAGGCCGTCAATAGCTCTGTCCGTAAAGAGCTTGGGGAAAAAGGATCAAATAACCGCTTAAACGATCGGTCGTGCCCATTTGGAAGGCCGTCAATCATGGTTTCTTTCTGAGTTTCAACAGAATTTCGCATGATCTTGTCTGGTTTGTTTCCAATCCTTCTTAACTTCCTTATATCGCCAAAACATGCGTCATTAGCCTCTTATATACAGAACCATTGCTCCCTCCTCTATCAAAGCTCACAAACTAATCTAGGCAAAGTCTATTTGAGTTTTGAAGTGAAGATAGCCATGGCTCGTTCGTGGGATGAGAGGCAAACCTCTTCACAGGAAGAAGAGGACTTGGATCAGGAAGGCTATTCTCCAGCAAGCATAAGGGAGAGGCTCTGTCACTGCCGCGATTGGACCTCTTTTGAAGAAGATCCGGAGGAAACTCCTTTTGAGTTGGATGAAGAGGAACATGCAGAGAAGGGGAAGAAGCCGACGACCATCCCATCAACGCTATTAAGGTCATCATCCGTGAGGACAAGCTTGATTTTGTCAAGGAGACTCCTGCTATCATGGGGAAGTGCGGTTTCAGTAACTACGTTATCCATGTTTCTTTGGATGAGTCTGGCAAGATTGAGCTAAGAGCGCATGGGATGCAGACCATTGGCGCCCGCATGCAAGTTGGGCCTCCTAGGAAAAGGTGTTATATTGCCCCGGTGTAGCCAACTCCGCCACAGGTACAAGTCAATAATTCAATAGTTGGTAGTAAAGCTATGACTACTAAGACTGGGGAGATGGAGGTTTCCTTGGGCATCAAGATGCATGAGGCTCTTGACACAAGCTTGAGGGTCATCGCCAACCAGGATGCAACTCTTCGCATGTACTATTCTCGCATCACGGATTTGGAGGTTACGAACAAGCTCCTGATTGATGCCCAACTGGTGTCACCACTTCGCCTCTAGAAGAGAACACTGGTACCAATAAAAAGGAGATTAAATGAATCCAACCGGCTTAGCATGTTAAGCTTGGGGGGATTTTGAAGCCCTTTCTCGTTTCCTTTTTCGCTATTACTTTTCAGTTGAACTTTGTTTGAAGGAGTTCATTTAGTTCGAGTAATAAAAGTACTATCATACCTTATAGGTGAAGAGGGAAGAGTCTTATCCATTGTGTCATGGATGGTTGGATGAATAGTCCACAATGATCTAGATGTATTTGCTAGTATGGTTATACATCTTTGTGTGCTACACATCTTTGTTTTTAGATGATGATTATATGTCTTCCACATCTCTAGTATCAATCAAGAATGAGAAGTTAACAACTTGATGTGATGCATTGGAACTGACTTCAGTTTATTTGATGATTACTTGGAGAGGGTTCTTCATACCGGTGAACCAAGTATGAAATGTGGATAAGTCCTTGTACATAAGAGCAAAACATTAATGATTAAAGAAAACTTAAGAGATTACCAATGATTGGACTTGGATGATTAAGCATACCCTTCATACCACCTCTCAAAAAAGAGAGAAAACCTCAAGTGATATGGTGCAGGCTTAGAAATTCATGAAATAAAAGTGGGGAATGAAAAACAAGAAAATGTAAAATGTGTTGTACTAAAGCTTGTCCAACTGAAAGAGGAGAAAAAAGTATCACTTAAATTTAGAAGGAGTATCATTAACGATTGATAATAAGGTGTGGAAGCCTTCGTACTCATTTGATGGTAATTAGGATGTGATGGTGCACGGTGTAATTAATTATATGATGTAAATTCTGAAATTTTACTTTTGACCCATTCAGTTCATTCATCCGCGGCTCATAACCAAGATGACCTCTTCATTACTAGTTGCGGTATTTTCTCGGGGACGAGCAAAACTCTAAGCTTGGGGGAGTTGATGAGTCCAAATTATGATGCCTTTTTATCGCTATTTTTGTGCCTAGTAAATAGAATTTGTGGAATTTTACCGCATTCACGTACTTCTTTTTGTTCATAATCTCTCGGCTAAAGATTTTTGGAGCAATATTCATTTTTGGAGAAAATCCCTAAAAATGGCAGTGGAATCACGTATTAAGGGTGATAAACACTTTCCATAAAAGAATCAAGGAAGAAGCCTGCAGAAATCATCGTCGCCGCGCTTCCAGAGCGAACGACGGCGTTCCACGCGACCGCGCGTGCTCGCATGAGCGGTCGTTTGGCGCGCCGCCGCCTCTGGGAGATCAACTATTTTCACCACGTCGAAACGGATAAGGGATCGGACGTACAGAGAATCCAGAAACTTGTCAAGAAGGTAGAACCCTAGCCACCAGAGCCCATCCGGTGGGAGGATCAACAAGGAGAAGGAGGTGATTGCTCACATCCGACGGGAACGAAGTCATCATCATCATCGACATCCTTATCATGTGCAACACCAAGAACCCTAGTGGATCCTTCGGTGTATCGGTTGATCTATTCATCCATGTATTCATTCACCATTACTGTGACGATTGTCGTTCCCATGTCTGAGTAGACCCTTTGTTCCCAGGGTATGAATGAACCCTAGTGTGTAATAGAGTGTTTGATATTAGGATTTAATATCCTCTTTGCATGTTTATGTTGATAATCTTCTTGACGTTGAGTGAAGTCGACCATCCAACGTATGTCGAATCTGGATGGAAGGTTATTACTGTTGGCTAACTGTGTGGTTCTGGAGTTGGGTGACGTGACAGGCCCCTTCTCCCTTCGTAGCAGATAGTTGCAACGGGGGACATAACGGAGACCACTTTGGCTGCATCCATGGGGACCTTTTTCTCCTTAATCACTATTTGATTACCGGAGTCGGGAAGTTAGGTGGTGGCGTATGGGATACGAAGATACCATGAGTATAAATGTATTTGTACCATCTCCGCCCACAAAGAGAAACATGTAAAGTGGCTTAGGAATCCGAAATAGCTTTGTGTTTAGGCACCGCCGTAGATGCACACTAGTGGGGATTCCGGACCTCTGGAACTCTTTTAATCATTGTCTCAAGTCTAGTCATTTTACTTGTCATTTATTTCAGCTCATTTATTCAATTTTACACTTGCAACCTTATTATTATTAAAGTTCTGGATCACTTACAATTTATAGGCACATCATTTGTACATTGCAAAGGGCCAAAGACTGATTCATGGGCTCCATGTGGGATCGAGACTCGTACTTCAAAAAGGCTACAACTAAACCCTGTGCACTTGCAGGCTATATGCGGCGCGAGAGCTCGCGTTGGTACTCCCCACCGATTCCTCGACGGACACGTGCTTCTCTAACTCCTCCATAGCCACCCGCAACTCCTATTCCCAGCGCTCCTCGATCTCCGCCGCATCCTGCATCTCCATCTCCCATTCGGTGATCTCCCAAGGAACTAGGGGCTCCATGGCCTCCGCTACCGCATCATCGGCAATCATCTCCGCCGCCTTTTTCAGATGTGGGGTGCATGCTAGATTCCAAGGAGGCCTAGAATATCTTGGCGTGGGCGTCCTCGATCTGGGTGTGGATGGCCTCGACCCGGGCCAGGGCGGCCTCTGCGGCACGGATGGCTACTCTAGTGCTCCGAGTGTTTGTAGCCGCCACCGCCGCAGCAGCTGTGGCAGCCATCTCGACTGCTGCAGCTACCCTGTTGGCGGCCGCAGACGCCCTCTCGGCGGATGCAGCCGCGCTCTCGGCGAAGGCGGAGCCGCTCGGGGCTGACCCGACAACCGTACGGGCCCTCATGAAGCGTCTCCATGGTGTCATTCCTTGCAAGAAGGGGTTGGGGAACAAGGATCAGGGATTTGAGGGTTCGGGGATAAACGACGCTTGAGCAGACGAAGCGGGTGAAGCTTATGCAGGAAAACATAAATAGACCCACGAATTTTCATCGAAAACGGTTCCTATAACCAACTGTGTGTGATGTAGTTGATTTTTTTATTAGCTGTGAAAAACTAATTTGGAGTAAAGTGGTAATGTATGATGATGGAAATTGTACGAAAAAAATTTGTTTCGTTAAGATGCACTAATACAACTATCATGTTAAACTTTGGAAATTTTAATGGTTTGATATGTCTCCAACGTATCTATAATTTTTTATTGATCCATGCTACGTGCAATTATATATCATTTTTTGGGACTAACCTATTAAATTAGTTCCAAGTGCCAGTTGCTGTTTTTTTGCTTGTTTTCAGTTTTCTAGGAAATCACTACCAAATAAAGTCCAAATGCCATGAAAATTCTTGACGATTTTTTTTCTGGACATAAGAGACACTAGAAGCTTCGGGAGGAGGCGAGAAGATGGAGTGGGCCATGAGCCACTTGGGAATCGGCTTGATAAAGACTTTCATATAGATCACTGAATATGATAAGTTTGATTCCTTGCGATATAAAGATGGTAATATGTGGGTTGTGCTAGTGAGTAATTGTGGTTTAGTAAGAATATTGGTGTTAAGGTTTGTGATTCCCGAAGCATGCATGTATATGTTGGGAAACGTAGCATGCAATTTCAAAAAAATCCTACGCTCACGCAAGATCTATCTAGGAGATGCATAGCAACAAGAGGGGGAGAGTGTGTCCACGTACCCTCGTAGACAGAAAGCGGAAGCGTTTGACAACACGGTTGTATGTAGTTGAACTTCTTCTAGATCCGACCGATCAAGCACCGAACGTATGGCACCACCGAGTTCTGCACACGTTCGGCTCGATGACGTCCCTCTTCCTCTTGATTCAGCAAAGGTGTCAAGGAAGAAGATGAGTTCCGTCAGCACGACGCCGTGGTGACGGAGATGGTGAAGTGATCCGCGCAGGGCCTCACCTAAGCACTACGAAGATATGACCGGAGACGTAAGCAATGGAGGGGGGCGCCGCACACGGCTAACGATTGTTGTTGTCTGTTCTAGGCGCCCCTCCCCACGTATATATAGGTGGGACAGGGAGGGGAGCAGCCATGGGGCGCCCTAAGTAGGAGGAATCCTACTTGGGGTCCTATCCCAATTCGCCCCCCTTCCTTATTTCACCGGAGAGGAAAATGGAAGAGGGAAGGGAGGAAGGGAAGGTGGGCCGAACCCCCTCTTCCCTCTCCAATTCTGCCTCCTGCGTAGAGCTGGGGCGCGCCACCCCTTGTGGGCTAGGGTGCTCCCCTCTTATGGCCCATAAGGCCCATTATTCTCCCCGGGGGTTCCGGTAACCCCCCCGGTACTCCGATAAATATCAGATACAATCTCGAACACTTCCGGTGTCCGAATACTATCATCCTATATATCAATCTTTACCTCTCGACCGTTTCGAGACTCCTCGTATTGTCCGTGATCTCATCCGGGACTCCAAATAATATTAGGTCACCAAATCAAATTACTCATATAATACTAAATCATCATCAAACATTAAGCGTGCGGACCCTACGGGTTCGAGAACTATGTAGACATGACCGAGACACCTCTCCGGTCAATAACCAATAGCGGAACCTGGATGCTCATATTGGCTCCTACATATTCTACGAAGATCTTTATCGGTCGAACTGTTCTGACAACATACGTTATTCCCTTTGTCATCGGTATGTTACTTGCCGGAGATTCGATCGTCGGTATCCATATACCTAGTTCAATCTCATTACCGGCAAGTCTCTTTTCTCGTTCCGTAATACATCATCCCGCAACTAACTCGTTAGTCACTTTGCTTGCAAGGCTTCTTATGATGTGCATTCCAAGAGGGCCCAGAGATACCTCTCCGATACTCGGAGTGACAAATCATAATCTCGATCAATGCCAACCCAATAAACACCTTCAGAGATAACTGTATAGCATCTTTATAATCACCCAATTATGTTGTGACGTTTTATAGCACACAAGGTATTCCTCCGGTATCCGGGAGTTGCATAATCTCATAGTCGAAGGAATATGTATTGGACATGAAGAAACCAATAGCAATAAAACTAAACGATCATTATGCTAAGCTAACGGATGGGTCTTGTCCATCACATCATTCTCCTAATGATGTGATCCCGTTATCAAATGACAACCCGTATCCATGGTTAGGAAACCTTAACCATCTTTGATCAACGAGCTAGTCAAGTAGAGGCTCAGTAGGGACACAGTGTTTGTCTATGTATTCACACATGTATTTAGGTGTCCGATCAATATGATTCTAGCATGAATAGAAACATTTATCATGAATAAGGAAATATCAAATAACAAATTTATTATTGCCTCTAGGGCATATTTCCTTCGGTCTCCCACTTGCACTAGAGTCAATAATCTAGATTACATTGTAATGATTCTAACACCCATGGAGTCTTGGTGCTGATCATGTTTTGCTCGTGGAAGAGGTTTAGTCAACGAGTCTGCTACATTCAGATCCGTGTGTATTTTTCAAATCTCTATGTCTCCCTCCTTGATCACGGATGGAGTTGAAGCGTCTCTTGATGTGTTTGGTTCTTTTGTGAAATCTGGATTCCTTCACCAAGGCAATTGCTCCAGTATTGTCACAAAAGATTTTAATTGGACCCGATGCACTAGGCATTACACCTAGATCAGATATGAACTCCTTCATCCAGACTCCTTGATTTGCTGCTTCCGGAGCAGCTATGTACTCCGCTTCACACGTAGATCCCGCCACGACTCTCAGCTTGGAACTACACCAACTGACAGCTCCATCATCCAAAATAAATACATATCCGGTTTGTGACTTAGAGTCATCCGGATCAGTGTCAAAGCTAGCATCGACGTAACCATTTACGAAAAGATCTTTGTCACCTCCATAAACGAGAAACACATCCTTAGTCCTTTTCAGGTACTTCAGGATGTTCTTGACCTCTATCCAGTGATCCACTCCTGGATTACTTTGGTACCTCCCTGCTAAACTTATAGCAAGGCACACATCAGGTCTGGTACACAGCGTAGCATACATGATAGAACCTATGGCTGAGGCATAGGGAATGACTTCCATTTTCTCTCTATCTTTTGCATTGGTCGGGCATTGAGTCTGAATCAATTTCACACCTTGTAATACAGGCAAGAACCCTTTCTTTGACTGATCCATTTTGAACTTCTTCAAAACTTTATCAAGCTATGTGCTTTGTGAAAGTCCAATTAAGCGTCTTGATCTATCTCTATAGATCTTGATGCCTAATATATAAGTAGCTTCACCGAGGTCTTTCATTGAAAAAATCTTATTCAAGTATCCTTTTATGCTATCCAGAAATTCTATATCATTTCCAATCAACAATATGTCATCCACATATAATATTAGAAATGCTACAGAGCTCCCACTCACTTTCTTGTAAATACAGGCTTCTCCGAAAGTCTGTATAAAACCATATGCTTTGATCACCTCATCAAAGTGTATATTCCAACTCCGAGATGCTTGCACCAGTCCATAGATAGAGCGCTTGAGCTTGCACACTTTGTTAGCACTTTTAGGATCGACAAAACCTTCTGGTTGCATCATATACAACTCTTCTTTAAGAAATCCATTAAGGAATGTAGTTTTGACGTCCATTTGCCAGATTTTATAGTCATAAAATGCTGCAATTGCTAACATGATTTGGACAGACTTAAGCATCGCTATGGGTGAGAAAGTCTCATCGTAGTCAACTCCTTGAACTTCTCAAAATCTTTTTGCGACAAGTCGAGCTTTGTAGACAGTAACATTACCATCAGCGTCAGTCTTCTTCTTGAAGATCCATTTATTCTCTATGGCTCGCCGATCATCGAGCAAGTCGACCAAAGTCCACACTTTGTTCTCATACATGGATCCTATCTTAGATTTCATGGCCTCAAGCCTTTTATCGGAATCCGGGCTCATCATAGCTTCTTCATAGTTTGTAGGTTCGTCATGGTCTAGTAAATGACTTCCAGAATAGGATTACCATACCACTTTGGTGCGTAACATGCTCTGGTTGACCTACGAGGTTCCGTAGTAACTTGATCCGAAGTTTCATGATCATTATCATTAGCTTCCTCTCTAGTTGGTGTAGGCATCACGGGAACGGTTTTCTGTGGTGAGCTACCTTCCAATTCGAGAGAAGGTATAGTTATCTCATCAAGTTCTACTTTCCTCCCACTCACTTCTTTCGAGAGAAACTCCTTATCTAGAAAGTTTCCATTCTTGGCAACAAATATCTTTCCTTTGGATTTGTGGTAGAAGGTGTACCAATTGTTTCCTTGGGGTATCCTATGAAGACGCACTTCTCCGATTTGGGTTCGAGCTTATCAGGCTGAAGCCTTTTGACATAAGTGTCACAACCCCAAACTTTGAGAAACGATAGCTTAGGTTTCTTGCCAAACCACGGTTCATACGGTGACGTCTCAACGGATTTAGACGGTGCCCTATTTAACGTGAATGAAGCTTTCTCTAATGCATAACCCCAAAACGATAGTGGTAAATCGGTAAGGGATATCATAGATCGCACCATATCTAGTAAAGTACGATTACGACGTTCGGACACACCATTACGCTGTGGTGTTCCGGGTGGCGTGAGTTGCGAAACTATTCCGCATTGTTTCAAATGTAGACCAAACTCGTAACTCAAATATTCTCCTCCACGATTAGATCGTAGAAACTTTATTTTCTTGTTACGATGATTCTCCACTTCACTCAGAAATTCTTTGAACTTTTCAAATGTTTCAGACTTGTGTTTCAGCAAGTAGATATACCCATATCTGATCAAATCATCTGTGAAGGTTAGAAAATAATGATACCCGCCGCGATCTTCAACACTCACCGGAACGCATACGTCGGTATTGTTTATTTCCAATAAGTCATTAGCTCGCGCCATTGTTCCGGAGAAGGGAGGTTTAGTCAGCTTGCCCATGAGGCATGGTTCACAAGTATCAAATGATTCATAATCAAGTGATTCCAAAAGCCCACCTGCATGGAGTTTCTTCATGCGCTTTACACCAATATGACCTAAACGGCAATGCCACAAATATGTTGCACTATCATTATCAACTTTACATCTTTTGGCCTCAATATTATGAATATGTGTATCACCACAATCAAGATTCAACAAAAATAGACCACTCTTCAAGGGTGCATGACCATAAAATATATTGCTCATATAAATAGAACAACCATTATTTTTTGATTTAAATGAATAACTGTCTCGCACTAAACAAGATCCAGATATAATGTTCATGCTCAACGCTGGAACCAAATAACAATTATTCAGGTCTAAAACTAATCCCGAAGGTAGATGTAGAGGTAGCATGCCGACGGCGATCACATCGACCTTGGAACAATTCCGACACGCATTGTCACCTCATCCTTAGCCAATCTTCGTTTAATCTGTAGCCCCTGTTTCGAGTTACAAATATGAGAAACCGAACCAGTATCAAATACCCAGGCACTACTATGAGCATTAGTAAGGTACACATCAATAACATGTATATCAAATATACCCTTGTTCACTTTGGCGTCCTTCTTATCCGCAAAATACTTGGGGCAGTTCCGCTTCCAGTGAGCAGTCCCTTTGCAGTAGAAGCACTTAGTTTCAGGCTTGGGTCCAGATTTGGGCTTGTTCCCGGGAGTGGAAACTTTCTTGCCATTCTTCTTGAAGTTCCCCTTCTTTCCCTTGCCCTTTTTATTGAAACTAGTGGTCTTGTTAACCATCAACACTTGACGTTCCTTCTTGATTTCTACCTCCGCAGCTCTGAGCATTGTGAAGAGCTCGGGAATTCTCTCATCCATCCCTTGCATATTATAGTTCATCATGAAGCCTTTGTAGCTTGGTGGCAGTGATTGAAGAACTCTGTCAATAACACTATCATTTGAAAGATTAACTCCCAGCTGAGTCAAGTGATTATGGTACCCAGACATTTTGAGTATGTGTACACTGACAGAACTGTTGACCTCCATCTTGCAGCTATAGAACTTGTTGGAGAGTTCATATCCCTAACCTCAGGCATTTGCTTAAAATATTAACTTCAACTCTTGGAACATCTCATATGGTCCATGACGTTCAAAACGTCTTTGAAGTCCCGATTCTAAGCCGTAAAGCATGGCACACTGAACTATCGAGTAGTCATCAGATCGAGCTTGCCAGACGTTCCTAACATCAGCATCTGCTCCTGTAGCAGGCCTTTCACCTACCGATGCACCAAGGACATAATTCTTTTGTGCAACAATGAGGATAATCCTCAAGTTACCGACCCAGTCCGTGTAGTTGCTACCATCATCTTTCAACTTAGCTTTCTCTAGGAACGCATTAAAATTCAAAGGAATGGTAGCACGGGCCATTGATCTACAACATAGATATGCAAAAACTATCAGGACTAAGTTCATGATAAATTAAGTTCAATTAATCATATTACTTAAGAACTCCCACTTAGATAGACATCCCTCAAGTCATCTAAATGATACGTGATCCAAATCAACTAAACCATATCCGATCATCACGTGAGATGGAGTAGTCATCAATGGTGAACATCTCAATGTTGATCATATCTACTATATGATTCGTGTCCGACCTCTCGGTCTCTAGTGTTCCGAGGCCATGTCTGTACATTCCAGTCTCGTCAAGTTTAACCCGAGTATTCCGCATGTGCAAAACTGTCTTGCACCCATTGTATGTGAACGTAGAGTCTATCACACCTGATCATCATGTGGTGTCTCAACACGATGAACTGTCGCAATGGTACATACTCGGGGAGAACACTTATACCTTGAAATTTTAGTTAAGGGATCATCTTATAATGCTACCGCCGTACTAAGCAAAATAAGATGCATAAAAGATAAACATCACATGCAATCAAAATATGTGACATGATATGCCCATCATCATCTTGTGCTTTTGATCTCCATCTCCAAGGCATCATCATGAACTCCATCGTTACTGGCTTGACACCTTGATCTCCATCGTAGCGTCGTGGTCGTCTCGCCAACTATTGCTTCTACAACTATTGCTAACGCATAGTGATAAAGTAAAGCAATTACATGGCGTTTGCATTTCATACAATAAAGAGACAACCATAAGGCTCCTGCCGGGTGCTAGTAACTTTTACAAAACATGATCATCTCATACAATAACGTATATCACATCATGTCTTGACCATATCACATCACAACATGCCCTGCAAAGACAAGTTAGACGTCCTCTAATTTGTTGTTGCAAGTTTTACGTGGCTGCTACGGGCTTCTAGAAAGAACCGTTCTTACCTATGCATCAAAGGCACAATAGTGATTTATCAAGTTTGTTGTTTTAACCTTCAACAAGGACCGGCCATAGTCAAATTCAATTCAACTAAAGTTGGAGAAATAGACACCCGCCAGCCACCTTTATGCAAAACTAGTTGCATGTCTGTCGGTGGAACTGGTCTCATGAACGTGGTCATGTAAGGTTGGTCCGGGCAGCTTCATCCAATAATATTGCCGAATCAAAATAAGACATTGGTGGTAAGCAGTATGACGATCACTTCCCACAACTCTTTGTGTTCTACTCGTGCATATCATCTACGCATAGACCTGGCTCGGATACCACTATTGGGAAACGTAGCATGCAATTTCAAAAAAATTCTACACTCACGCAAGATCTATCTAAGAGATGCATATCAATGAGAGGGGGAGAGTGTGTCCACGTACCCTCGTAGACCGAAAGCGAAAGCGTTTGAGAATGCGGTTGATGTAGTCGAACTTCTTCTAGATCCGACCAATAAAGCACCGAACATACGGCACCTCCGAGTTCTGCACACGTTCGGCTCGATGACGTCCCTCGTCCTCTTGATCCAGGAAAGGTATCGAGGAAGAAGATGAGTTCCGTCAGCACGACAGCGTGGTGACGGTGTAGTGATCCGCGCAGGGCTTCGCCTAAGCACTACGAAGATATGACCAGAGGCATAAACGGTGGAGTGGGCACCATACACGGCTGACGACTGTTGTTGTCTGTTCTAGGCGCCCCCTCCCCACATATATATAGGTGGGAGGGGGAGGTTTGCAGCCATGGGGCGCCCAAAGTAGGAGGAATCCTACTTGGGGTCCTATCCCAATTCGCCCACCTTCCTTATTTCACCGGAAAGGAAAAGGGAAGGGAGGAAGGAAAGGGGGGGCCCCTCTCCCTTCTCCAATTCGGCCTCCTTCCTAAAGGGGGGGCGCCACCCCTTGTGGGCTGGTGTGCTCCCCTCTTATTGCCCATAAGGCCCATTATTCCCCCCCGGGGGTTTCGGTAACCCCCCCGGTACTTCGATAAATACCCGATACAATTCGGAACACTTCCGGTGTTTGAATACTATCATCCTATATATCAATCTTTACCTCTCGACCATTTCGAGACTCCTCTCATGTCCTTGATCTCATCCGGGACTCCAAACAATATACGGTCACCAAATCAAATAACTCATATCATACTAAATCGTCATCGAACGTTAAGCGTGCGGACCCTACGGGTTCAAGCACTATGTAGACATGACCGACACACCTCTCCGGTCAATAACCAATAGCGGAACCTGGATGCTCATATTGTCTCCTACGTATTCTACGAAGATCTTTATCGGCCGAACCGTTATTACAACATACGTTATTCCCTTTTTCATCGGTATGTTACTTGCCCGAGATTCGATCGTCGGTATCCACATACCTAGTTCAATCTCGTTACCGGCAAGTCTCTTTACTCGTTATGTAATACATCATCCCGCAACTAACTCATTAGTCACTTTGCTTGCAAGGCTTCTTATGATGTGCATTACCGAGAGGGCCCAGAGATACCTCTTCGATACTCGGAGTGACAAATCCTAATCTCGATCTATGCCAACCCAATAAACACCGTCGGAGATACCTATAGAGCATATTTATAATCACCCAATTACGTTGTGACGTTTGATAGAACACAAGGTATTCCTCCGGTATCCGAGAGTTTCATAATCTCATAGTTGAAGGAATATGTATTTGACATGAAGAAAGCAATAGCAATAAAACTGAACGATCATTATGCTAAGCTAACAGATGGGTCTTGTCCATCACATCATTCTCCTAATGATGTGATCCCATTATCAAATGACAACCCATGTCCACGGTTAGGAAACCTTAACCATCTTTGATGAACGAGCTAGTCAAGTAGAGGCTCACTAGGGACACAGTGTTTGTCTATGTATTCAAACATGTATTTAGGTTTCTGATCAATACAATTCTAGCATGAATAATAAACATTTATCATGAATAAGGAAATATAAAATAACAACTTTATTATTGCCTCTAGGGCATATTTCATTGAGTATGCTCTCCCGTTATGCTATGAAGTTGGAGCATGATTTAATATTGATTGTCCTCCTTATGAGTGGCAGTTAGGGACGAGCGATGGTATTTTCCTACCAATCTATCCCCCTAGGGGCATGCATAGTAGTACTTTGCTTCGAGGGCTAATAAACTTGCGCAATAAGTATGTGAGTTCTTTATGACTAATGTGAGTCCATGGATGATACGCACTCTCACCTTTCTGCAATTTGCTAACCTCTTCGGTACCATGCATTGCCCTTTCCCACCTTGAGATGTGCTGCAAACTTCGTCGGTGCATCCAAACCCCGTGAGATGTGCTACTTCTTGCGCTTGCGTTGATTTTTCCCTTGAAGAGGAAAGGGTGATGCAGCAAAGTAGAGATAAGTATTTCCCTCAGTTAAGAACCAAGGTATCAATCCAGTAGGAGGCACAAGCAAGTCTCTAATCTATGCACCTGCACGAACTAAAAAACACTTGCACACAATGCGCAAAATGGGTTGTCAATCCCTTCACGGTCACAAACAAGAGTGAGATCTAATAGAGATAGGTATAAAAGATAAATAAAAGAGCAAACTAAAGTAAATATAAATAAATTGCAGCAAGGTATTTTTGGTTTATAGATCTGAAACTATATGATGGAAAATAGACCTGGGGGCCATAGGTTTCACTAGAGGCTTCTCTCTTGAAAGAAAACATACGATGGGAAACAAATTACTGTCGAGCAATTGATAGAAAAGCACATAGTTATGACGATATCTAAGGCAATGATCATGAATATAGGCATCATGTCCGTGACAAGTAGACTGAAACGATTCTGCATCTACTACTATTACTCCACACATCAACCGCTATCCAGCATGCATCTAGAGTATTAAGTTCATAAGAACGGAGTAACACTTTAAGTAAGATGACATGATGTTGAGGGATAAACTCAAGCAATATGATATAAACCCCATCTTTTTATCCTTGATGGCAACAATACAATACGTGCCTCACTACCCCTTCTGTCACTGGGTGAGGACACCGCAAGATTGAACCCAAAACTAAGCACCTCTCCCATTTCAAGAAAAACCAATCTAGTTGGCCAAACCAAACCGATAGTTTGAAAAGAAATACAAAGATATCTTAATCATGCATAAAAGAGTTCAGACAAGACTCAAATAATATCCATAGATAAATTGATCATAATACCACAATACATCGGATTTCGACAAACGCACCACAAAAGAATATTACATCAGATAGAATTCCAAGAACATCGAGGAGAACATTGTATTGAAGATCAAAGAGAGAGAAGAAGCCATCTAGCTACTAGCTATGGACCCGTAGATCTGTGGTAAACTACTCATGCTTCATCGGAAGGGAAGCAAGGTTGATGTAGAGGCCCTCCATGATCGAATCCCCCTCCGGCAGGGTGCCGAAAAAGGCCCCAAGATGGGATCTCACGGGAACAGAGGCTTGCGTCCGTGGAAAAGTATTTTGGTGGATCCTTCTGCTGTTGGGGGGGATATTTGGGAATTTATAGTGCAAAGATTAGGGTTGGGGGACTCCCGAGGGGTCCACAAGCCAGGGGCGCCCCCCTAGGGCGTGCCCTGAGGGCTTGTGGACTTCTCGTGAGTCTTCTGAACCCCTCCCCAAGTCTTCTGGGTGTCTTCTGGTCCAAGAAAAATCATCACGAAATATTTATTCCGTTTAGACTCCGTTTGATATTTCTTTTTTGTAAAACTCAAAAACAAGGAAAAACTGGCATTGGGCTCTAGGTTAATAAGTTAGTCCCAAAAATAATATAAAATAGCATATTAATGCATATAAAACATCCAAAATAGATAATATAATAGCATGGAACAATCAAAAATTATAGATACGTTGGAGACGTATCAATATGATACACTCAATTACACATAAGCCTCCTTATATCTTCCTCAAAACAACCACCATACCTACCTATTATGGGATTTCCAAAGCCATTCCGAGATATATTGGCATGCAACTTCCACCGTTCCATTTTTATGACACACATCATCATTTTCATATTGCTTTGCATGATCATATAGCTGACATAGTATTTGTGGCTCAGCCACCGCTCATCATTTTTTATACATGTTACGCTAGATCATTGCACATCCTCGTACACCGCCAGAGGCATTCGTATAGTCATATTTTGTTCTAGTATCGAGTCATAATTTTGAGTTGTAAGTAAATAGAAGTGTGATTATCATCATTATTCGTTATTAGAGCATTATCCCAAGTGAGGAAATAAAAAAACGCCAAAAAGAGCCCAACAAAAAAAGAAAAAAATGAGAGAAAAAGAGAGAAGGTGCAATGTTACTATCCTTTCCACAGTTACGCTTCAAAGTAGCACCATGTTTTTCATATAGAGTCTCCTATGCTTTCATTTTCATATAACTAGTGGGACTTTTTCATTATAGAACTTGTTTTGTATATTCCAATGATGGGCTTCATCAAATGCCTGAGGTATTCATGAGCAAGCAAGTGGATGCACACCCACTTAGTTTTCTTTCTGAGCTTTCATATACTTATAGCTCTTAGTGCATCTGTTGCATGGCAATCCCTACTGCTTGCATTGAAATCAATTGATGGGCATCTCCATATCCCATTGATTAGCCTCGTAAATGTGAGACTTTCTCCTTTTTGTCTTCTCCATATTATCACTATCACCATACTCTATTCCACCCATGGTGCTATATGCATGGGTTGCGCTCATGTACTACGTGGGGGTTGAAAAAGCTGAAACACGTTAAAAAGTATGAACCAATTGCTCGGCTCTTCATCGGGGTTGTGCATGATAAATACTTTGTGTTAAGAAGATGGAGCATGGCAAGGCTATATGATTTTGTAGGGATAACATTCTTTAGCATTGATATTTTGAAAGGCATGATTGTTTGTTGGTATGCCTTATTACTATTGTTTTTATGTCAAGTTATAGACTATTGCTTTGAATCATTCGGATCTTAAATATTCATGCCACAAAAGAAAGATTACATGATGAACATGTTAGGTAGCACTCCACATCAAAAATTCTGTTTTTATCATTTACCTACTCGAGGACGAGCAAGAATTACGCTTGGGGATGCTCGATATGTCTCCAACATATCTATAATTTTTTATTGTTCATGCAATTATAGTATCAAGCTCGGATGTTTTATATGCAATTATATATCATTTTTGGAGACAAACCTATTAACATAGTGCCAAGTGCTAGTTGTTGTTTTTTTTTTCTTGTTTTTGGTTTTCCAGGACCAAACGAAGTCCAAAGGCCACCAAACTTTTTGACGATTTTTTCAGGACATAAGAGAAACTAGAAGATTCACAAGGAGGCCAGAAGACGAAGGAGTGGGCCACGAGCCACTTGGGCACGCCCAGGGGGGTAGGTGTGCCCAAGTGCCTTGTGGGCCCCTTGTTCCTCCATTTGACCTAATTCTGACTCTATAAATTCTCTAAAATCGGGAGACCAACAGAGAGACACCCAAAATACTTTTTTCGCCGCCGCAAGTTTCTGTTCTTGCGAGATCCCATTTGGAGGCCTTTTCCGGGACTCTGCCGGAGGGGTGATCGATCACGGAGGGCCTCTACATCAACCTTGGTGCCCTTCTGATGATGTGTGTGTAGTTTACCATAGACCTACGGTTCCATAGCTAGTAGCTAGATGGCTTGGTCTCTCTCTTTGATCTTCAATACAATGTTCTCCTCGATGTTCTTGGAGATCTATTCGATGTAATCCTTTTTTGAGGTGTGTTTGTTGGGATCCGATGAATTGTGGGTTTATGATCAGATTATCTATGAATATTATTTGAGTCTTCTCTGAACTCTTTTATGCATGATTATTACATGCATAATTAACTAGGATAAACAATCATTTACTTCTTGTGATGCTTGCCGCCACTTCTCTACTAGGATAAACGGAACAATATTCTTTACTATGAATAGTGTGCTCTCTTGAGCACATAGCCTTGGGCAAGCAATGTGCCGGCACGCGTCGCACTAGCTCGATGTTCCTTCTATGATACGTTTCCATTAATTGATGGCGTTTTATGAACACGCCACCATTTCCCACCATTTCCTCACCAGTTTCCCGCCGCCACCCAGCGATATTGCGCATAAACCTAGGCGGCGCGTGACGCACCAAGGCAAAAAGCGCAGCCTGTAGCACATCCACCTTTTCCAAGCATGCCAACCCACCAAAGCATCGCCCCTGCCATCGACCTCCTCGACGAGGAAAACAAGAAGGTGCCATGACCCGTCGAGGCCGAGGCGCTCCCCGGCAACGCTGTGGACGACGCCATGATGTGCGTCATCGCCAGGATTGAGCAGACCCTTGGCGCATGGCGCTTCAGCGTCGTGGATCAAGATAGGCATGTCAGTGCCGAGAGGCTGCAGATCGTCGCACAACATGATCAATGGTGTGCCACAGAGCAAGCTAGGCGTGTCCGTGCCGATAGGCTGCGGCTCGCCACACAGTGAGACCATTGGAGCACCGCAGAGCTTGAGGCACGGCACGCCGCACAGCAAGAGCGGACCCATCGGCGCTTGCCTGCTGTCGACAGGGCGTCGCAGCTGGGTACACGTCCCGTCAAATACCCCCATTCCTCGCCAGGAGTGGACAAAGGCCATCTGCACCGTACTTGCACCAGAGGTTGGCTGTGTCGTACTTGCACCAGACGCCCGCCGCGCCGTTCGCATGGGTCGCACCATTCGCCTTGTCCGCGGCCCGCTCGATGCCAACGCGCTGGTCGCTAGGCTTGACCGCCTCCTTGGCCCAAGTGTCAACCTGGGCGCAGTAGAGGAACATGGCAGTCGCATCCTCGAGCTGGTGATCTCCGATGAAATAGCCAACTTGGATCTCGAGATCGCGCTCCAGATGTACCGCGAGCGTGTCGACCACTTGGACGAATGCCTACACGAGTTCAGGCAAAGCCAAGAGCTACCATAGGCAAGGGCTGCTGGTCATGGACGCATTTATTTTGTTGACTCATTTCGACGTGGAGCGCTATGTATTCACAACAATCATAATATTGCTCTGCTCTGTCTCAATGTGTGTACTTTGTTTTTCGTTCTTACGTGTTCTATTTCAATGTGTGTATATATGCTTTCCATTTTGTATATGTGGATGATAATAGCTACGTACAAATTACTATACGAGAACAAATAGAAAAATGGAATTCATAATATATATTTATTGTTCATTAGTTCATCACAGAATATATATAATATCATCACTTATACGTGATGATACTTAACTACCATGTACAATGCATAAAATTGAAAACGAACAATCCTAAAACTAATAATCCCTCCTAGGGCAGTATTCCGGCAGCCCCTCGCTAGCAGTACTCCACCTCCGCCGCCTCGCAGCGCTTGACGTACCGATCTGTCTCTTGCTGGCGGATGAGCACTAACGATCTTGCCATTTAATTGGGCACCCACCGGAGCTCCTCATCAGTGGCATGCTCGAGCTTATCGGCCCACTCCACGCAACGATGAGGCACCTAGTGCCTTTAACCTTCCTTGCTAAGTACTCGTCCTCGTACACCTCCTCCGCACGATGACCCGCCCGCCCCCAAAGCTCCACCGCCTCATTTTTCAGGCGGCCTCACAGGCTTCACAAGCTGCCTGGTACTTGGCTTCCTCCTCCGCCATCTCCTTCTTGAATGACGCTTGCCTTGTCTTCTCAGCCGGCGGCAACGATTTCCATGGACAAAGATTATAATGGCCCCAAAACCACTCCAAAGTTGGGGGGTCCGGCGCAACCACGTCCGGCGGCCCGTAGGGGTCCTCCTCGTCGATGCTCTTCGACTGAACGTCCTCGGGGGCGGCGCCTCCTCGTCGGCGTGTGGGCGGATCGGCGGCGCCATGGCAGAGATTTGTGTAAGAGATACAAGGCGAGCGAGGGGAGGATGTAAATGAGAATGCAGGCGGGACGACGTGAGCAAGGTAGTATTTATTGGCGGCCGGAATCTAGATCGACAGGAACAGTACACACGCTGGTCACCGGAATTTATGAGAACTGTAGTTTGAATTGCATACGATTCCCGCAGCAAAAGCCGACGGTTTCCAATACAAAACCGCGTCTGATTAATAACCTGCGCTACTCACCTTCAAAACTTCGCGGCGCGAAATAGAGTGCCAATCATGTGGGGCCCGGTTGTCTTGCCAGATATTTACATTTTCTTTCCTCATATAAGGGACGAATGCTTATTTTGTGTTCCCATGGCACTCCATGCATGTGTCCAAGCCGTGACACCAATATGTTTGATAATTCCTTCCAATTTACTGCACATGGAATTAACTCATACACAACAAGTACACAAATATGATTTTTCAAACCATTATGGTTAGCTATTGCATGTACATGTAGTTAAAATTTCATTTATGATCATTAAATGGCTAGAAAATCACTTAAATGTCTTAAAAAGGTCAAATTACCCCTGGAATTTTCCAAATTTTGACATGACAGTTGTATTAGTGCACGTTAACTGTAGAAATTTTTTAAAGCCATAAGAGGAAGCTATCGCCGGTTCGTCATCAAACATGCATTGTGCTACCTCGGAACCACACCCCTTCTAGTGAGTTGTTCCGGTTTATGAGGGGTGTGTGTCCAAACTTATGTCAAACAGGCCAATTTTTTTACCACACCATCATGGTGCCATTCCATTATGTCAAGCAATGTTTCTTGTGTTTCTGATCATTTTTTATTGTTTTTAGAATTTAAATGTCATGGCATGCACTCGATGTTTTGTGTCCAAGCCGTGACATCAATATGTTTGAGAATTCCTTCCAATTTACTACAGATGGAATTAAATTGCACACAAGTACAAAAATATGATTTTTCAAAACCGTTATGGTTAGCTGTTGCATGTACATATAGTTCAAATTTGAATTACGATCATTAAATGGTTAGAAAATCACTTAAATGTCTTAAAAAGGTCAATTGACCCCTGAAATTTTCCAAATTTTGACATGGCAGTTGTATTAGTGCATGTTTACTATAGAAATTTTTTGAAGGCCATAAGAGGAAGATATCGCGGGTTCGTCATCAAAGATGCATTATTGTGTCCTCTTGGAACCACGAGCCTTCTATTGAGTAGCTCCGGTTTGTCAAGGGTGTGTGTCCAAAGTTTCGTCAAACAGGCTAATTTTTTTACCACAGCATCCTGGTAGCATGCCATTACGTCAAGCAAGGTTTAATGTACTTCTGGTCATTTTTTATTTTTCTTGGAATTTAAATGTCATGGCACTCCATGCTTTTGTCCAAGCCATGACACCAATATGTTTATAAATTCCTTCCAATTTACTGCACATGGAATTAACTCGCACACAAGTACACAAATATGATTTTTCAAACCGTTATGGTTAGCTATTGCATGTACATGTAGTTCAAATTTGAATTACGGTCATTAAATGGTTAGAAAATCACTTAAATGTCTTTAAAAGGTCAAATGACCCTTGAAAGTTTCTAAATTTTCACATGATAGCTGTATTAGTGCACGTTAACTGTAGAAAAAATTTGAAGGCCATAAGAGGAAGCTATCGCCGGTTCGTCATCAAAGATGCATTATTGTGTCCTCTCGGAACTACGGGCCTTCTATTGAGTAGCTCCGGTTTGCCGTGGACAAGGGCCAGCGGCGCAAGGGTAAACCGCCCCAGCGTGGTGGGGGACCAAGTCCTAATCCGGAGCGCCTGTCTTATTTGCTAAACCAACCCTGCCCGAAACACGGGACGCAGGACAAACCGTCCACGCACCTCTGGAAAGATTGTTATATCATGCAGGAGTTCAAAAATTCCGACTTCTTTCGGTATGATCACGGACCGGGCGGCGGTTCAGGCCCTGGGTCTCATGGGCCGGGTTACGGTGGAGGCAGCTCCGGTTCAGGTTTTCACGGTAATCAGAGTGGACATGGCAATCAAGGCAATCAGGGCAACCAAGGTGGTTATAATAATCAAGGGAATCAGCAACAGCAGCAGCAGCAGTCGGGTTACCAGAGCAACCCGAAGCAGTTGAATAGCGGGAAGTATCATGTCTTCACCACTAGCCTGGACAAGGGCGATCAGAAGCTTCATAAAAGGGCTGTGAATTCCATTGAACCGACGGTTCCCCGGTATTTACGCTCGTCTGAACAACCTATTGTGTGGAGTCGAGAGGATCATCCACCCCGGGTTGATAATCCGGGTCATCTGGCGTTGGTGGTGGCACCTCAGGTGGGAGGTTATAAGTTCACCAAGGTACTCATGGATGGGGGGAGTACTATCAATATCCTTTATTATGAAACCTTCCGTCGCATGGGGTTCAACAGATAAAAATCTTAAACCGTCCAACACAGTCTTCCATGGTGTGGTCCCCAGTAAATCGGTGTATCCGGTTGGTAAAATAGCTCTGGAAGTCGCTTTTGGAGATGAGCATGATTCAAGATCAGAGACGTTGACCTTTGAAGTAGTGAAGATCAAGAGCCCATATCATGCCCTATTTGGACGGCCGACTTATGCTAAGTTAATGGCAAGGCCCTGTTATGTCTATCTACAGCTCAAGATGCCGGGTCACAAGGGAACTATCATAGTGCATGGGAGCCGCAAGATCGCTTTGGAATGTGAAGAAGGTGATGCGGCCTATGGTGAGTCGATTTGTGCGACAGAGGATCTGAAGTTCTACAAGGACAATGTTGATCCGGCAGATATGACTTCCCTGAAAAAGCCAACTACTGAGCATGATCCGGCCTTAAAGTTTAAATCGGCTGATGAGACTAAGCTTGTTGACTTCGTTCCCAGCGATTCATCCAAGCAGTTTAGCATCAGCGCTAATTTGGATCCAAAATAGGAAAGTGCGCTCATCAAGTTCATCTGTGAGAACCGGGACATCTTTGCATGGAAGCCTTCTGACATGCCAGGTGTACCGAGAGAATTCGCTGAGCACACTCTCAATGTCGATCCCAAGTATAAACCGGTCAAGCAGTTTCTTCGTCGGTTCAATGAAGAACGTCGTAAGGCTATTGGGGAGGAAATAGCTAGGCTCTTGGCGGCTGGATTTATCATCGAAGTATTCCATCCTGAGTGGTTGGCTAATCCGGTGCTGGTCCTTAAGAAGAATGGCACCTGGCGTATGTGTGTGGATTACACAGATCTCAACAAGGCTTGTCCAGCAAATCCTTTTGCCCTCCCTCGTATTAATCAAATTATTGATGCTACGGCGGGTTGCGAGCGTTTGAGCTTTCTGGATGCATATTCTGGTTATCATCATATCAAAATGGCAGTTAAGGAGCAGGAGAAGACAACCTTCATAACTCCCTTTGGAGCCTTCTGCTATGTGTCTATGCCCTTTGGGCTCAAGAGTGCCCAGGCAACTTATCAACGGTGTGTGCAGAATTGTCTTCATGATCAGATCGGCCGCAATGTTCATGCCTATGTGGATGATATTGTGGTGAAATCCAGAAAGAAGGAGACATTGATAAATGACTTGAAGGAGACCTTTGATAACCTGCGGGTTTATAAAATGATGCTTAATCCGGCCAAGTGTGTCTTTGGTGTACCGGCAGGCAAGCTCTTGGGTTTTCTGGTATCTAACAGAGGCATCGAAGCTAATCCGGAGAAAATCAAGGCTATAACTTCTTTGGCTAAACCGAAGTGTATTAATGATGTTCAACGCCTGGCAGGCTGGATTGCCGTGTTGAGCCGGTTTATCAGTCGCCTTGGAGAGAAGGCCATCCCTTTATATCAGATGCTGAATAAAACGGATAACTTCGTCTGGAGTAACGCCGCCAATGAAGCGTTTGAGGACTTAAAGCGGCACCTTGCTAATCCGCCGGTGCTTGCTGCTCCTGTTGATAAAGAGCCGTTGTTGCTGTATGTGGCAGCTAACGCCCGGGCTGTTAGCGTGGCTATTGTGGTGGAGCGCATGGAGGCCGGAAAGGAGTATCCGGTTCAACATCCGGTTTATTATATCAGTGAGGTACTTATTGAGTCCAAGCAAAGATACCCACATTGGCAGAAGCTGGTGTATGGAGTTTTCATGGCAAGCCGGAAGCTTAAGCAATATTTCCAAGGTCATCCCATCACGGTGGTCAGCTCTGCTCCTTTGGGAGATATAATCCAGAACAGGGAAGCAACTGGCCAGATTGCTAAGTGGGCTATTGAGCTTGGGCCTCACGGGTTAAAATACATACCCCGAACGACGATCAAATCTCAGGCATTTGTGGATTTTATCGATGATTGGACAGAACTACAGGCGCCAGAAGAGAAGCCGGATCATACTTATTGGACTATTCATTTTGATGGGTCCAGGCAATTGGAGGGCTCGGGGGCTGGAGTCGTATTAACTTCCCCACGAGGTGATAAGTTTTGTTATGTTCTCCGTTTAATGTTCCTTTGCACTAACAATGCAGCTGAATATGAGGCTTTACTCCATGGTCTTCGGATGGCTAAGGAGATGAATCTCAGCCGAGTTAAGTGCTTTGGTGACTTGGACCTGGTGGCTCAACAAGTGTCCGGCACTTGGGACTCCAAGGACCCACTCATGGCGGCATATCGTCGTGAGGTGGATATTGTTGCAGGTCACTTTAAAGGTTATCAGGTGGATCATGTGGACCGGCGGAAGAATGAAGCGGCAGACGCTTTAATCCGCTTGGGTTCCTAGCGTAAACTGGTTCCACCCAATGTCTTCCTGGATGTGCTGCATAATCCGTCCGTTAAGCTCCCTAGCGAAGAGGATTTGGCTATTCCTGATCCGGAGGCTCACTTGGTTGCGGCTCTTCATGTTATCCCGGATTGGACGGTTCCATATTTGGCGTATATGAACCGGGGTGAGTTACCAGAAGACGAAACTCCGGCCAGGCAGATAATCCGACGGTCCAAGTCCATGACTATTATCAATGGAGAGTTGCATCTTTGCAGTGTGACAGGGGCGTTTCAACGTTGTGTATCCCCTGAAGAAGGCCGTGAAATTTTGCATGAGATCCACGAAGGAGATTGTGGTCACCAAGCTGGTTCAAAATCGCTGGTGGCCAAGGCGTTTCGTCACGGTTTCTATCGGTTGACGGCTCATGCTGATGCCGAGGACTTCGTCAAAAGGTGTGATGGATGTCAAAAGTTCTCATGACGGGCTCATGTACCGGCTCAAGAGTTGAGGATGATTCCAATTACTTGGCCGTTTGCGACTTGGGAGCTCGATATGGTTGGACCCTTTAAGAGATCCAAGGATAAGAAGACCCGCCTTCTGGTGGCGGTTGATAAGTTCACTAAGTGGGTGGAGGCAGAGCCAGTCAGTAAGTGTGATGCAGCTACGGCGATTCAGTTCATCAAAAAGGTGATCTTCCGGTTTGGCTTTCCACACAGCATTATAACAGATAATGGTACCAATCTGTCAAAAGGTGCCATGAAGGAGTTCTGTCAATGTGAGCACATCCGGCTTAACGTATCATCAGTGGCTCACCCCCAGTCCAATGGTCAAGCGGAGAGGGCCAACCAAGAGATCTTGAGAGGCATCAAACCCCGGCTTATGGTTCCTTTGCAACGGATGCCGGGTTGTTGGGTTGAGGAGTTACCTTCTGTGTTATGGAGCATCAACACCACACCCAACAGATCGACGGGGTACACACCGTTCTTCATGGTTTACGGGGCGGAGGCGGTGCTCCCAAGTGATATCCGTCATGATTCGCCTCGTGTGGCGGCTTATGTTGAAGCTGACAATGAGAAGGCACGGCAGGAAGCGCTTGACCTGTTAGATGAGGAGTGTGACATGGCAGCAGCCCGCTCGGCGATTTACCAGCAAGATCTGCGTTGTTATCACAGCCGCCGGGTTAGAACCAGAACCTTTCAAGAAGGCGATTTGGTGCTCCGACTCATCCAGGATCAGATGGATATGCACAAGTTATCCCCACCTTGGGAAGGACCTTTTGTGGTCAGCAAGAATCTGCACAATGGGTCATACTACCTTAGAGATGTTCGAGAGCGGAAAGACTCACGTAAATCGGAGGAGGAGAGCCACCGGCCGTGGAATATCGCTCATCTTCGGCCCTACTACACTTGAGCCATAGGCTCTCCTTATGTACATATTATGACAATGTATATATTATGATAAATATAATAAGCCGGAACGTCAGCTAAAGCGGGGTATCTGTTGTTTTTCTTATATCATGTGTGGTTACATGGAGGCTTCTATTCATAAAGTGGCGTCCGGTTTACCCCTTGATTCAACTTATTAAAGCTTTATATAAAAATCACTTGGGGGCTTGGTTGCATTTGAACCATAGCTACACCTCTTGATCGGCGCAATGCCACAAAATCACTTGGGGGCTTGGTCGTATTCGAGCCATAGTCACACCTCTTGATCGGCTCAAACGCCAAATTACTTTGGGGCCAAAGAGAGTGTTGCAACAGAACGACTCAAACATAGGCAACCACTGAGCACAGCTCAAAATGTTACTTGGGGATTCTTTGCTGTCGCAATGAACAAAGAATCTACGCTTGTAATAGGCTATCAAGCCATGGCTTGGAAGTCTGGTGTATACACCTAAAACCCCGGGTTAACCTGCCTTCTTAAGTAAGTCACTCTGCCCAGGTAAACCTGGTATGACCCGTCGAACTTTGACAAGTTACTCTGATAAGACCCGGAACTTGTCAAGTTAAAACGACGATTGGTTAAGGATTGAGGACCATCTTAAAAGGCTTTGTAAAATGGTTTAACTCAGTGGCCTGGCAGCCCATGAAAAGCCTCGAATTTGGGGCCTGGCAGCCCGTGAAAAGCCTCGACTACAAGTTTTCATTTGCTTTTTGCCAAGTTTCTCTCTTTTGACAAGACTTATGATGTTTTTTGATAAACCGGTGTTCATCAACCCGGCTAGGCTGTCAACTACAAGTTGTCAGTACGTAATCACTTCTAACCCGGAGTTTCTTAACCCGGTCTGGTTTCGACTCAAAGTCACCAGCATTGAATAAATCGATGTTTATTGCAACCCGGAACGGTTTTATCGTAAACCGGCATAATATAACAAGAGTTATTGATACTCCGGATTAGGGTTGTTACCCTCACTACAACAAGTTGGGCAGCCAACATTACGACTCAAGGTCACATGTATCAATTATTTTCATATTTGATCATCTTTTTACAGCCTCGGTTATAAACCCTGGCTATATATCCGGGCATCATGACCCGTCCGGCGGTAAACCACCAGGACACTATCTACTACTTGTGTGAAGGAATAGCTTGAGTAAATCGCTATGGATTATGCGCATCGTATGTCTTAAGCATGGCGGATTAACAAATGTCAGGCTAACATAAATATGCACGATGGCATAGCAGACCAAGTGTTTTAACTGGCCTATTACAAGGCGTTTCAGTGCCCAAAAGGATAATTGTTTCTCAATAAGCATTGCAGCACATGGAAGACTAAACCAGCCTCCGGATCATGATTGGTCACCAGCTTGACCTGATGGTTGCGGATCATCTTGCACCGGTTCATCTTCTTCGTCTCTACCCAGTGGCTGGAAGTCAATAGTTGTCCAGTCGATCCCAGTTAACGCTTGGAACATAGCTTTGTCGCTTGAAAGGGTGGACGGTTCAATGTCAGGGGCATAAGTGTGCTTACGGATTGGAGGGATCAGGTTTTGAGCCTCAGGAGTCGGTGCAGCAACCCGTTTGTTCTTGGTGTCATAACCCACCTAGTAAAATGAAATATCAGCCTCTTCAGCAAGTTGACAAGCCAGTGGATGTACTTCCCGGTTTATGGAGCAGAGATCTTCGTTGCCAATTCTGATCCATCTTCTTTTAAGCTTGGGTAGCCTTTAGCTATGTCCGCCGGATCAAGATCAGGCACCCATGCTTTTGCCCGGGTTAGTGCGGTCAGAGCGCCAACCCTTGCAGCAGATCTCTTTAGCTCTTCTACCCGGGCAGGCATCATAGATAGCCTGTCTAAAGTATCCTTGATTAACATCGGGGGCGGCTTGTTGTGAGAAGCGGTGCAGATAATTCGTTGCGCGCCGATGTACAGCTGCTCTATCAGCGTGTAGGCAGGCTTCAGCTTCTTCTGTACATCAGAGCCCAGATGACTAATGCGAGTTCCTGCATCATTACAAACGTTAGTAAACCAGCAACGCATGGGAATATATGTTGAAACTATAAAGCTAGGATGCTTACCGAACACAGCAGCAGTCATGGAATGTATCTGCCACTTTACGCCAGTCAGCTCATCTACCACCGGTTTAAGAGCTGCTTCTGCGTCCTCGGCTCTTTTTCGCAAAGCGGATTTTTTGTCTCCCAATCCGCCTCCTCCTTGTTGAAGCTCTCTTTCAGCTTCTCCATAGCGTTTAAAGCACTGGTCAACTCTTCCTTGGCCTTGGAGGTTTCGGCTTGCTGAGATTTGATGTTCTCTTGCAGATCAGCGGTTTGAGTTTCTTTTTTGCTCAGTTCAGCCTGTAACGGACAGAAGTATAAGGAGTTGATAATGCATGTTTGAAGTATCAAGCACATAACAAGTTATGCACCTGATACTTGGGGGCTAATGCATATTTGCTTGTTCTCAGAAATTTCTACAAGTCCCAAGCATAATACAAGTATTACCGCTGGCACTTGGGGGCTAATGTATGTTTGCTCAAAGTACTCATCTGGGAAGTCTTTTAAAAGTCCCAGTTCATCTTTATAAAGTTAAACTGGCCCTTGGGGGCTACACCAGTGAAAAAAGATGCAGTGTTGCAAATATAAAGTTATTACTAAGTCCCGGTTTAGATTGGTATCATAAACCGTCACTTGGGGGCTACTGGAGTTGATATTTGAAAATGGACATAAGAGAAATAGTTGTGTGGTTACCTCATATCGCTCCTTCATCAGATTTACTATACCGGCTTCATAGTCACGACTGGTGTGCAGACGGTTCAAGAAACAAGAGTGAATGTCTTGGGCGTTGAGATGAGCGTAGCTGGACAAATCGGTGCTCCATTTGCCTTTGCCCATAGCAGAAAGTTCATCCTTGGCGCTATGTTTGGATAAAGCGACCGGGTTGCCAGGAGCAGTGTGGCTGACACCGGTAATCATAACATCATCCTCTTTGTCATCAGCAGCCTTCGTGGGAGTTGGCGGTTTATTGGTAGTCTCGGCCGGACTGGCCGATTTGTCATCAGGTCGGACCGGGCTGGTCGGTTTGTCAGCATGGCTGGTGGTGTCAATTCCCACTTGTTCAGTAAACAAGTCATGATCTTGAGGCGGTGGATCATCAAGCATGGCATCAGCATCGGTTTCTTCTGGATCTGGGGTCTTTTCCGGTTCAACAGCCACATTATCATCAGTCGGTTTATTTAACCGAGCCTTCTTGCTGGGTCTAGGCTTGGCGCCGAGAAAAATAAACATGAAGATCAGTACAGTGTGTAAAAATAACACATCAAGGATAAAAACAAGTGAATAGCTCACCCAGGAACTGTTTTGAGGGGTGGAAGCTTTGTGGCCGATGACTCGCCAGAAGATGAGTGGGAAGTGCCCTGATAATTTGAATCAGACGGATTAAGAGGCTGTCGGAAACAACTCGCCTTGGGGCAAGAAGTGTCAAGAGTATAAGAGACCTCTGATCGGTGTTTCCGAACCAGAGTGTTCGGTAAACCGGCGGAGGTAACTACCTGGCCGCTGTGCCGGGTCGTGCGGTGAGCTTCGTGTTGTTGCGTCTTCAAAAGAAAGTTTGGGTCCAAGTAAGCAAGGGGGTGAGAAAATTTTACTTTTCGGTTTGCTCGACGGATTTTCGATGTTGGCAGAGGATCTGAATCGGAGGAAAGAATGATTACCTCTATGTCATCAGCTTGACTGCCTTCAGCGTCGTCCTGATAATAGTCATTGTCCATGAGGTGTACGAAAAATAAACCAAGAGAGTCAAGTTCTACCTCTAATTCCGGGTTACCCACATCGTCATCAGCATTTGGCTCGGAGGATGCAGCGGTCCTTTTCTTGGCAGGTTTTTTAACAACCTTGGTCTTCGGGTGTTGTGGTTTTGCCGGTTTATCTTGTGGCTTTTTCTTCCAGAATGGATCATCGCCCTGTCAAAGATGGACACGATTGTTCATAAGATATTTTGAAAGAAGCAAGTTAAGGTAAAAAAGGGTATATGATCCTTACCTTTGGCGGTTTATTGGAAACACAGAAAGGGCTTAATCCGGTCTGGCTACAGAAAGCCTCCGGTTCATTCAGCATCTTCTTCACAGCTTCAGTAACTTCAGCATCTGTAAGCTGAATATCAAGGTGTCGTTGAGGATCCTTCAAACTCCCTGTGTATTCACACATCAAACCGGGGCGCCGACTTAAGGGCAGAATACTCCAGCTTATCCAACAACGAGCAAAGTCAACACCTGTTAAACCGTTCGCCATAAAGGCTCTAAGCTTTGACGGTTGTGGGGCATAGTTGGACCTTTCTTTTGCGGTCAACCTTTGAGGAAAAGGATGTGTGTTGCTGAGACGGTGAGGGCGGTAACCCGGCAAAGGATTTTCATCAGTTGGAGATGTGTCTTTACAGTAAAACCACGTCTGGTTCTACTCCTTGGGGTGACTGTGAAGTTTGGCATGAGGGAAGCTAACTTCCTTTCTTTTTTGAACCGCCATTCCGCCAAGTTCCGTATTGGGTCCATCTGTGAACTCTGTGCGACGGTTTAAGTGGAAGAAATCTCTAAACAACTCAACTGTGGGCTCTTCTTGAAGATAAGCCTCACAAAACACTTGGAAATGGCAGATGTTGGACACAGAGTTTGGACCGATGTCCTGAGGGTGAAGCTGGAAACTGGCAAGTACATCTCGGAAGAATTTTCAACCAGGAGGGCTGAAACCTCGACCCAGATGATCAAAAAAACCACTACTTCTCCATCCTTGGGTTTAGGAGGATTTTCTCGACCAGGGGCCCTCCAGTGGATGGCCTCTTTCTTGGCTAAGGCACCAGTTGCGACACATCTGCTCAACTGTTCTTCAGTGACTCGGGAAGGAGCCCAGTTGCACTCATAGACTTGTTTGGCCATTTCAATGACAAGCTGAAACATAATTACCGCCGGTTTAAGATTCACAATTGACAACTATAAAGTGATGCGGGGATGTATGCATATTGTTAAACCGGTGTTTGTTATTGGTAAACCGGAGTTTGACAATGGGGACAGTACGATGACGAATGCATTGGCGGTTCAACAGGGGACTAATGGTATCTACTGGGTCATCATTTTTCTATGGGATTAAACCACCTAGTCTGGTATTGAAGATACAAGTCTAAGGATGCGTAAGTAAAGGAAAAAACAAGTTTCACAGCTTGGCATGATAATTTCAGATCTGCCGTACGTTGGAAAACCAAAATATATTCTGACCTAATTTCAAGTGCTCAAAGAGTTCAGTAAGATCAGATGAGTTTGATATAAAGCAGATCCCTTAACAAAAGAAAAAGGAGTTTAAACTACAAGGCCACTGGAAAAATCAGATCTAACTAGCCATTGGTATTACTGAAGAGGAACAAGGAAGAACATCTTCAAGAACTTTGAAGAACTATGAGGAACACTGAACCCTAATGGTGGATCTAGAGTGAGGAGAAGAAGAACTTACTGGTGCTGAGGAAGCAGCGGAGGATCACTGCGTTGCTCTGGTGCGGTCAGGTTGATGTAGCGGCCGTTGTTGAGGCGGACGCGAAGATCGACGACGGCGGTAGAGCTCGAGGGTTCGGTCGGCGCGAGGAAGAAGATGACGCGAAGAGGCACGAGGGGGAAAAGTGAAAGGGACCTCTCGGCCTTAAGGTGAATGGATAAATGGCAGGCGCGAGAATCGAGGAGCCCGATAAATGGGATATGTGACAACTCAGTTGCCTCGATTGTCGGAGGCCCGTTAGTAAAAGTGGGCTATGCGCAGTTCTTAATAACAGATGACGTCATGGCGATTTATCATGGTCCTGGAAAGTGACGTCATGGCGGTTTACAAGATTTCTGTGAAGATGATGATGCGTTGAGGATTGACATGAACCAGTTCAAATCAATCTGGGGCCTAATGTTGGGGATATTACCACTGGGCATAAACCGGCCAGGAGAAGCCGGGTTAACCCCATAGTGGTTCACTGTATCTGAAGCCCATGAAGACAAAGACGATGACGCTTGATGAAGGCCTAGGGCCCAAAGCCGATTTAAGGCCTGTAGACATAAACCGATATTAATATGTAAACTTGTGTTGTAAGATTGAAAGAGCAGAGACCGAGCCGGACACGTTTATGAGATGGCCTCGGGATTCTGTAAACCGACGGGCGTCAACCCATGTATATAAGGGACGACCCGGCGGCGGTTTAAGGACAACAGACAACAACTCGAGACTAAGGCAAAGCGTATTCGCTGCCTGGTCATCGAAACCCTAGCAATTCCACAACAACTGGATTAAGCTTTTACCTTCACCGCAAGGGGCCGAACCAGTATAAACTCTTTGTGTCCCTCGTCCGCTATAACCCCTTTAAGCTAACCCGTAGCAATGGCTCCACGACTAAGTCCTTTCCTTAGGACATCTACCGTGACAAAACCACGACAGGGTGTGTGTCCAAAGTTTCGTCGAACATGCCAATTTTTTACCACAACATCCTGGTGGCATGCCATTACATCAAGCAAAGTTTTATGTATTTCTGATCATTTTTTAATTTTTTGGAATTCAAATGCCATGGCACTCAATGCTTGTGTCCAAGCCGTGACACCAATATGTTTGAAAATTCCTTCCAATTTACTGCACATGGAATTAACTCGCACACAAGTTCACAAATATGATTTTTCAAACCATTATGGTTAGTTTTTGCATGTACATGTAGTCCAAATTTGATTTACAGTCATTAAATGGCTAGAAAATCACTTAATTATCTTAAAAAGGTCAAATGACCCCTGAAAGTTTCCGAATTTTGACATCACAGTTGTATTAGTGCACATTAACTCTAGAAATTGTTTGAAATCCATAAGAGGAAGTTATCGCCGGTTCGTCATCAAAGATGCATCATTGTGTCCTCTCGGAACCGCGAGCCTTCTATTGAGTAGCTCCGGTTTGTGAGGTGTGTGTGTGTCCAAAGTTTCGTCGAACATGCCAATTTTTTTACCACAGCATCCTGGTGGCATGCCATTACGTCAAGCAAGGTTTAATGTATTTCTGATCATTTTTTATTTTTTGGAATTTAAATGTCATGACACTCCATCGCTTCCTCGTATGGCCTTGAAATTTTTTCTACGGCTAACATGCACTAATAAAACTTTCACATTAAAATTTGGAAATTTTAAGGGTTCATTTGACCTTTTAAGACATTAAGTGAGTTTCTAAACATATAATGGCCGTAATTCAAATTTGAACTTCATGTACAAGCAACAGCAAACCATCGTGGGTTGGAAAATCATATTTGTGTCCTTGTGTGCAAATTAATGCCCTATGCAGTAAATTGGAAGGGATTTTCAAACATATTGGTGTCACGGCTTCGACACAAACATTGCGAACCATGGCTTTTAAATTCCAAAAAATTCAAAAATGATCAGAAATAAATGAAACCTTTCTTGATGTCATGGCATGACACCAAGATGTTGTGGTAAAAGAATCGACCTTTTTGACAAAAGTTTTAACACACACCTCGCACAAAATCGGAGCATCTCACGAGAAGACTCGTGGTTCTGAGAGGGAATAATGCATGTTTGATGACGAACTGGCGCTCGCTTCCTCGTATGGCCCTGGAATTTTTTGTACCATTACCATGTACTAATACAACGGTCATGTTAAATTCTGGAAATTTTCAGGGTTAAATTGACCTTTTTAAGACATTGAGTGAGTTTCTAGCCATATAGTGGTCGTAGTTCAAATTTGAACTTACTTGTACATGCAAAAGAAGACCATCATCGGTTGGGAAGTCATATTTGTGTCCTTGTGCGCAAGTTAATGCCCTATGCAGTAATTTGGAAGGAATTTTCAACATATTGGTGTCACGGCTTGGACACAAACATTGAGTACCACGGCTTTTAAATTCCAAAAAAATTAAAAATCATCGGAAATACATAAACCTTGCTTGATGTCATGGCATGGCACCAAGATGCCATGGTAAAAAAATTGGCCTGCTTGACCAAATTTTTGACACACACCTCTGACAAATCGAAGCTTCGTCTCAAGAGAAGACTCGTGGTTTCGAGAGGGAACAATGCATGATTCATGACGAACCGGCGCTCGCTTCCTCGTACAACCATGAAATTAGTTGTACCATTAACATGCCCTAATACAACGGTCATGTTAAATTCTAGAATTTTTTTGGGTTCATTTGACCCTTTTAAGATATTAAGTGAGTTTCTTGCCATATAGTAATCGTAATTCAAATTTGAACTACATGTACATGCAAAAGAGGACCATCATAGGTTGGAAAGTCATATGTGTGTCCTTGTGTGCAAGTTAATGCTCTGTGTAGTAAATTTGAAGGAATTTTCAACATATTGGTGTCACAGCTTGGACACAAACATTGAGTACCATGGCTTTTAAATTCCAAAACAATCAAAATTCATCAGAAATACATAAACCTTGCTCGATGTCATGGCATGGCACCAAGATTCCATGGTAAAAAATGGCCTGCTTGACAAAATTTTGACACACACCTCACACAGATCGGAGCATCTCACGAGAAGTCTCGTGGTTCCGAGAGGGAACAATGCATGTCCGATGACGAACCGACGCTCACTTCCTCGTATGGCCTTGAAATTTTGTGTACACTTAACATGCACTAATACAACTGTCATGTTAAATTTTGGAGATTTCCAGGGTTCGTTTGACCTTTTTAAGGAATAGTAATCGTTTCTAGCCATATAAGGGTCGTAATTCAAATTTGAACTACAAGTACATGCAAAAGCAAACCATCATGGGTTGGAAAATCATATTTGTATCCTTGTGTTAATGCCCTGTGCAGTAAATTGGAAGGAATTTTCAAACATATTGGTTTCACGGCTTGGAGACAAACATTGAGAACCATGGATTTTAAATTCCAAGAAATTTTAGAATGATCAGAAATAGATAAAACCTTGCTTGATGTCATGAAATGGTACCAAGATGCCGTGGTAAAAAAATGTCATGTTTGTTGAAAGTTTTGGCACACACCTCTCACAAATCGGAGCATCTCTCGCGAGAAGACTCGTGGTTCCGAGAGGAAACAATATGCATGTTTGATGACGAACTGATAGTTTCTTCCTCTTATGGTCTGGCATTTTTTACCGTTAACATGCACGAATACAACTTTCATGTCAAAATTTGAAAATTTTCAGGGGTCATTTGACATTTTAAAGACATTAAGTGATTTTCTAACCACTTAATGGCCATAATTCAAATTTGAACTACATGTACATGCAACATCATATCATCATGGTTTGGAAAAATCATGTATGTGTTACATTTTAGATTTTACAATAATATCATGGTGACACGAAATAAGCATTCATGCAAAAACATTTGGAAACAAAATGTGATAGTTGGACTAGTATATTGCAAATTACTTACCAATGAATAAAAGGGCGAAACACTTCCTTGCATGGCATTGGAAATTCTAACATGTGTTGTTTCAAATTTATTAACCGAACTCATCATGTTGTTCATCGACCTAATGATTTGTAGGGTTGCCGATGCATGAGAGTTGGAATACATATGGTCATGTTACTAGTATCATAAGAAGTTGAAGCATGTAAATTACTTTGAATCGGCCCTTGCACGTAATTAGATGCATGACTGAAAAACTAAGGCTGGCCGATATAGTATATTTATCGAATTTAGTACATATGAATTATTTGCATCTACACAAGGGGATTGGGTATTCATATTATTTTTATAGGTTGCAAACCATTGATGACAATCTCTTTGTAGCAAGAGTAGGTTGGAGACCTTTCAAAGCTTTTTCCCCAACGGAGTCACCAAAAAGTGTGTCTGCACACGAACACATCACCATGTACCCTCGACGCCGGGGGTGATGCACCACAGCTCACGTCTAAGGAGACCCGACCTGAAGTGCGGTATGCAAGCATTTCCAGCGGGCGCTTTGTTAACCTGAAACCCCACATGCCCGGGGGGGACCCAATCAGGGCATGCGGTGGCTATGTGACCCTAGGATGACATGATCGCCCCTAGGGTCTCATGGATCCCTACGCTTCAACACGAAGAATGAACAAAGAACGAGGAAGAAGAAGAACAATAAGGGAGAAGAAAAAATAAAGGTAAAGGGGGTAGATTGATTGTTCGATTGTGTGTTATTCAATTGGTCGTCACCTCTCATCTATTTATAAGGAAGCTAGACTTTCCGTACAAGGAAGGACTCCAAATCCCTTCCAAATCCTTCCAAAATTTACCAAACTCAGATTTAAGTAAGTCTAAGACAACAGTTCGATTTTTGGGACTCCCAGGCCATAAACTACCTCGGATGGAGACGAGCCCAAAAGAAAATTTAACCTCTTCGACAAGACGAACAACTTTCATGTTGAATATTTTTTCGATTCGAGGCCATCTTCAGGGTCTAATCGTCCCCGCAACCATTATATCCGTGGAGATGCATGATTTCCGTTTCGACCGGACTGTACGCTCGACCGGACCTCTGTTGGAGAAGGCAGTGCCTAGGAGGCGCTTAGGCACGCCTAGGCGCTAGGCAATGGTCAAACGCCTCGCCTAGGGCTTAAGCGGAAGTCTAGGCAGATCAAGTAAGAAATTGTCTACCCAAGCGAGAAATCATGCTATATTGCATTCATATGCCAAAAAGGCTATATTTCAATTGTAGTAGCTGGTCGTTAACATACTTATATAGCCTAAATTAATAAAATACACATATAATAACCACATATACACCCTAATACTAAAAATTATATAATCGCCTAGGTTGTGCCTGGGTGCTTAAGCACCGCCTAGGCACTAGGCGAAGGCGAACTGCCTCGCTTACGCCTACCGCTTTTTCCAACCTTGGACCGGACCAGACTGTCCGGTCACAACAGAAGGTTTTGACGTGTTTCTCGGCCCGGACTGGACAGTCTAGTCCAAATTCCAGACAGTCCGGTCATCCAAATTTTTCTGCACTATTTTGACTATAACTTTTGCATCCGAGCTCCATTTTGGACCATCTTTATACCTATTTTGATCTTCTTGGAAAGGGCCATCCAATGGTGACTTCCACCCACTTCACCAATCAACTCCGTCGATGTTGAGCCTGCCTTTCAGCTCGACACACACCGCCTCGACAGAAACAACTCCTCTCACACCACTCTTTGTTCCTCGTCAGCCGCTCCTCCTGGCCGTGCCAAGTTCCATGCCTCCACAACTTCCGGCATCGAGAAGAAAGACTCTTGATGAAGTCTAGCTTCAACCTCAACCCTTCCAACCCATGACTTCGAGCCAAGATAAGGGCGATACCGGTTGCGTAGATGGCTGAAAGGTTACCCTGTCAGCTCATGGGTATAGTTGACGAGGGCCAATAGATCACAGAGGGGGCAACTGGCAAGTTCGTGGACATGTCCCAGAAAAGGCTGCTAGGCATGGTGATCACGACACTCTGTTTGCTCTTGAAGTTGGACTGCGAGCTGGCGATTATAGTCGAAGATTCTTTGATCAAGCATGATGGTGAAGTTGGGCCCTATATTCAGGCTTTGGGCACCGATGTCGTTTTGGCATCGGAGTGACTGAGCTCTTACCAGTTTCGTTGACATAGCTATGTTCTTCATGTTAGCTTCCATCTTGATATGTACTAGGTGACCCGTTTCACCATTGGCGCAAAGACTAACTGCAGTGTGGAAGGTGAGTGAACTATTTGAGATATTTTTTTCGAATATGTTCGTACTGCGTTTGTATTTGCCCTGACGATATTTTACGAATGACCCGCAAAGGGAAGAAATTAATTAAAACATAATTCTTATTTAAATGTCACACTTGAGCTTTTGATGTTTTTTCAAACATGATCTGGAAAACTAGCTGAATCAATTGATGTGGTATTTATACATGTGCGGTCAAATGCGCGAACAAATACAAAGTATACATGCATTATGTTCATGTGAGTATGATATCACCTATGAGTGGTTGCTGGGCCGGCCCACTAACCATGAGGCTGTGTTATGTTGATGTCACCTATGTATTTTTTTCACATATTTTTTTCATTGTTTGCTTTACTTTTTTTATCATTGCTTATATTTCAAAAAGAAAATCTAATACATACATGCATTTGAAAATGTTAAACATGTATAAAAACATAAATCATGCATACCAAACAAAAATTGTGACATTTAAAAAATTTCACACGTTTAAAAATGTACGTGATATTTAAAACAATGTTTATATAATGTAAAAAATATTTGTGTAATTAAAAAAAAGTATGTTACATTTAAAAATATGTTCACATGTTTAAAAAAATGTGTTTGTGACATTTGCAAAAAAAGTGTATACAATGTGAAAAATGTTTACATAATGTAAGGAATGTTTTGTACCATTAAAAAATATGCGGCCTTTTAAATCAAAATTCCCAGCGATTAAAATTTGTTTGTGGGTTTTAAACAAATGTTTGTACAATGTAAAATAATGTTCCCGTAGGTTAAAACATGTTTATTTCTCAAAACAAACATGTTTATTGCCATTGAAGAAATGCATGGGACGTTTTAAAGAAATATTCACGTGTTTCCAGAAAAATGTCCATGAACTTTTTTACATTTCTAAACAATGTAGAAATGTTTTTTAGTTTATGGATTTTTTAGTACCATTAAAAAATTACAATGTGCATTTAAAAAATGTTACCATGTATTTAAAAAAGTGTTCAAAACATGAATTAAAAATGCACATCATGTATTTGATAATGTACAAAGTGTATCAAAAAACAATTCACGTGTGCGCTAAAATTGTACTTGATGTACTAAAAAAAGTAATCATGTGTTAAAAAGAAAGCGAATAACACCGACAAAGAACAAAAAGTAAAATGTAAAACAAAGAAATAAATAAACAAAAGTATAATGAAGAATGAGAAAACCATACAAAAACAGTGAAAACCCAAGAAAAACAAGTATAACAAAGGAAAAAAATAAAAACCAAAGAAAACCATTAAGAACAAAGAAAAACCTAAGGAAAAAATAGGAGCGATCGAGCGAACCTACAGTGACGCATGATGACAGCAAGCGATTGCGCTGATAGGCCGGCCCGGTGGCTCATGACATGTAAAATATTCAAGAAATTTAATCATCTTCCTACCATTAAAAATAATATTCATGATATTTAAAACATATTCACTGATTTAAATTTATGTTCATGACATGTAAAAAAACATATTCACATCATTACAAATAGTGTAATTCTAAAAAAGCATATGTTAGCAATAAAAAGCTTGATAATTTAATAATATTCACTTGTCATGATAATGGAAAAATTATTCGCACAAATTTTAATTAAATGTTCATGAAGTATAAAAAATCATCCGTCATTTCATAGTTGAAAAAATGTCAACATATATTTATGAAAAGAAAAGTAAGAAATGAAAAATAAATAACAAACCAGAGAAGGAAAAAAAGGAAAGATAGTAGATACAGAAAGGTGAAGAAAACCCATAAAAGACAATAAAAACAAAAGACGAACAGGAAAAAACAAGAAATAGAAAAACCAAAACGTGGGCCAAAAACACATTAAAAGCGTAAGATTAATTAAACAGCCAAAAGGTTTGTAAAACCACTGTTGCACTTCCTAAAACCACATGTTGGGATGGCCGCACGATCTGTCTATCTAGCAATAAGTGAGACATAACAATTAGGGGAAATGATGCGTCGAGCTAAGAAGAAGCAGGGGCTATATTTCGCTTATTGTCAGATGTAGCCCTACATTGCCTCTAGCACTCCTCTAAATAGGTGAAAGGATCAAGAAGAGGTGTCTAGAGGTGGGGGTGATTAGACCCTCAACAAAGAAACGTAGCAGTTTTTAGGTTCTTCAAGTTAAGGTGGAGTTTTAGCATAAGTTTAAACATTCACAATACATTTCAAGCAAGCATGGCAAGAGTATATGAGCAGCGGAAAATAAAGCATGCAAGTTGCAAGAAAGTAAAGGATGGGATTGGAGTGTGCAAACACAATTGGGGACACGGAGATTTTTGGCGTGGTTCTGATAGGTGGTGCTATCGTACATCCACGTTGATGGAGACTTCAACCCATGAAGGGTAATGGTTGCACGAGTCCACGGAGGGCTCCACCCACGAAGGGTCCACGAAGAAGAAACCTTGTCTATCCCACCATGGCCATCGCCCACGAAGGACTTGCCTCACTTGGGTAGATCTTCATGAAGTAGGCGATCTCCTCGCCCTTACAAACTCCTTGGTTCAACTCCACAATTTGACGGAGGCTCCTAAGTGACAGCTAACCAATCTAGGAGACACCACTCTCCAAAAGGTAATAGATGATGTGTTGATGATGAACTCCTTGCTCTTGTGCTTCAAATGATAGTCTCCCCAACACTCGACTCTCTCTCATAGATTTGGATATGGTGGAAAGATGATTTGAGTGGAAAGCAACTTGGGGAAGGCTAGAGATCAAGATTCTTGTGGTTGGATTGGAATGTCTTGGTCTCAACACATGAGTAGGTGGTTCTCTCTCAGAAAATGAATGATGGAAGTGTAGGCACGTTCAGATGCGCAAAATGCCAACGGCGGTCGACCTCCATGGAGGTGGGTATTTTGAAAAAATCAAAAAACATATTTTAAAGTTTCAAAAAATTCTGAAAAAATCATACATGTTAACATGGATATATTCTACATGTGAGTAAATTTTGAAGATGAAATACACTGTGATGAGAGCCACACAAAAAAGATAAATCACGGTTTTCAAACTGATGAACAGTGCAAACACTGTTCACTATTAGAAATGCACGATTTTCTCTTTTTTGTGTAGCGCTCACCATAATGTATTTTGTTGTGAGATTTTATACACATGTAGAATACATCCATATGAATGTGTAGAATTTTTTTTCAGAATTTTTTAGAACTCCAAAATGTAATTATTGAATTTTTTTAATATCCACCTCCATGGAGGTCGTCCGCCAAAAGCTCTCACTCCGTTCTGATGGCTCTCTCACAAATGGAGAGGAGGGTGGAGGGGTATATATAGCCTCCACATAAAATCTAACCGTTACACACAATTTACCAAACTTGGTGGGACCAAATAGTGAAACTCGGTGAGACCGAACTGGTTCAAAATATGAACGTTAGGCATTTCGGTGGGACCGATATGACCAACTCGGTGGGACCGATGTGCTATGGTTAGGGTAAAACCTAAACTCGGTTTGACCGATTACACAAACTCAGTGAGACCGATTTTGGTAAAAAGCAAACAGAGAGTTGGTCAAGCAAACTCGGTGGGACCGACTGCATATCTTGGTGGGACCAAAATAACTGCAATAGGCAACAGAGAGTTTGCAAGCCCATCTCGGTGAGACCGAGATCCCATCGGTGAGACCGAATTGATTAGGGTTTCTGGCAGTGGCTATGTGAAGTGAACTCGGTAGCGCCGGATAGATCAAAAATCGGTGGGGCCGAGTTTGACTTTAGGTTTAGTACATATGTGGAAATGAGAAAGTGGTTGAGGGCTTTTGGAGCATATCACTAATCATTTTGAGCAAGCAAGCCATTAAGCAACACCTCATCCCCTTTTAATAGTATTGTTTCTTCCTATGGACTCAATGTGATCTTGGATCACTAAAATGAAAATGAAGAGTCTTGAGCTTTTGCCAATCTTCTGTCCTTAGCATCTTGAAGGGGTTCCACATCCTCTTGTCCATGCCACGCCTTTGTTGAACTTTCTGAAATATACTAGATAAAAATATTAGTCCAACAAGAGATATGTTGACATTAATTACCAAAATCACCCAGGGAGCACTTGTGCTTTCAATCTCCCCCTTTTTGGTAATTGATAACAACATACATCAAAGCTTTAGATAAAGATATGAAGAATAACAAGTAAAGCTTTGGGAAGACATGTAAGATGCATATGCTCCCCTACATGTATGCAATCATGTGAAGATAGATTATAAGAGTATGTGAAGGCATAAGCATGTCAGAGCAAGCAATGAGTTACATGTATCTTGGCTATATGCATCAGAGCAAATGGTGTTAAATATAGGGAATGTACCTCCATGTTCATGAGTCCTTCTTGCAAACAACATGTACAACAGCAAGAAATCATCATGCACATGGATGTGATGAATATACTTACCTTGTGGTCTTGAGCTGGCTTTGGAGGAGGTGAACTTGAGAAAACAGGGTTAGATAACACAAGAACACCTACTAAACAAAGCAAATTTACAAAACCACAAAAGTACCAAGATTGGGATGACATGTAGTGAGTGAGTACTTAGTACTCTATTTGGATATTGACATGTACCCAAGGGATAAATATATGCAATCGATTCTAAAGATTTTCTTCCTTTAAGTGTCTTTCTCCCCCTGAATCTGATATTTGATAATGGGAGAACATAGGGAATAGAAAATCAAAGCAAAACCATCATAACACATACTAACATGTCTTTCCCCTCTTGAAGACATGTGACTTCTCTCCTCTATGGATAATAAGCATCCGGAGAAGCTTAAGGCATGCTTTCTCCCTTATGTGATAAGCTTTGATGTGCTCTCTCTCTCCCCCTTTGACATCAATTTCCAAGAAGGGATCTTCTGGAGTATGAGTCAAGTAGGTTCGGTCCTTGAGTCACATTACAAAGCAACATGTAATTTAAGATGCTAGTAGAGGACAAGAATCATGGAGTGGAGCTGGAAAGGAAATGACAATGACAATGGCAAAATGCTTTCTCAGTAGTGAAATCGGTAGCGCCGAGTTATTTTCATCGGTGACACCGAGGTGGGAGTGTCATAGATGATACATATCGGTCAAACCGGGTTTGTCCTTGTCGGTTGAACAGATGAACAATCTGCAATGTAGCATTGTAGTTCGGTCTAGCCGGGATGTATAAATCGGTGAGACCGGGTTCAATACTGAAGAAAAGATTTTGTCATCTCAGCTCACTAGGCAAATAAGATATCATAAAGATTTGCAGGGAATTAACTGAAGGATTTGCAATGAATGTAGAACATAACAGAAAAAGAAGAAGAATCTAGATGAAGAAGTTTTTTTAAGAAAAAGGGGAATAAGCATGCAAGAGATAAATGCAAGAACACAGAAAAACACTAGAGAACTTCATCTAGAGAGTGTCGGCGACAAAGTCACCTATGTTAGAGTATATTAACTAAGGATTCAAGTGAGAACACTTGACCGTAGGTCATTCTCATCTTTTAAGCTCAAAATGGGGTTGCCATTTTTCGTTTAAGCATTTTTATGTATTCACATCTTGTTGAGGTTCCTTGACCCATATCTTGGGGTAAAGCTTCTCTAAGATGGAATAACATACCTTGGGTGGTGGTGTTGATCTTGATTATGTAGTTGAACTTGTGTGGGATGCTCAAGGTTGACGTAGCTCATCAATGATTGGGAGCATCACTTGTAATTTGAGTTCATCTACCTACATGGGTTAGTCTTGCAAGGAAGATCACTTGTGTATCCAAAGTGACAATCATGAAATTTGATACCAAATGAATTTGATATAAAGTAATTGTCAAAGGATATGTTGAAAGGTTTTATGCTTCCTTGTCTTCAACCACCATATCATAGAGACTTGGTGATGTAGAGATTGTCCAAGATGTGAGTGAGTTGCAATCTCATAGATTTGGATTCATCCAAGTACCTACAAGGGTTAGATGACATGCAGGGGTATAAATATAGATCCAAGACATATGATCATCATCATAGGAGAAATATCAAGGATTAGTCAAAGTCTCATGCCTTGCATGCATCCAAATGGAGTGTCTACTCCAGGTTTGAGGCATCAATAATGTTCAATTCACCTCTCAAATGGCAAAATACTTTCTCGTCAAGTGGTTTGGTGAATATATCCGCTAATTGCTTATCGGTACGAACATGCTTAAGATCGATGTCTCCTTTAGCAACATGATCTCGAATGAAACGATGACGAACTTCAATGTGCTTAGTTCGAGAATGTTGCCCGGGATTGAGAGCAATCTTAATAGCACTTTCATTATCACAAAGCAATGGAACATGTTTCACATATATCCCATAATCTTTAAGAGTTTGGGTCATCCAAAGTAACTGAGCACAACATGAACCGGCGATAATGTTTTCCACTTCGGCGGTGGATAAGGATACCGAGTTTTGTTTCTTGGAGGACCAAGACACAAGAGATCTACCAAGAAATTAACAAGTACCCGAAGTGGATTTTCTATCAACCTTGTCACCGGCATACTCCGAATTGGAGTAGCCAACAAGATCAAAAGAGGACCTCTTAGGATACCAAATGCCTAAATTTGGTGTGTGAATTAAGTATCTCACTATCCTTTTCACAGCCTTAAGATGAAAGTTTTAGGGGCCGCTTGATATCGTGCACACATGCACACACTTAGCATAATATGGAGACGGGAGGCACATAGATATAACAATGAACCAATCATAGAGGGGTAAACCTCTTAGTCAACTGATTTGCCATCCTTAGTCAAGTCAAGATGTCCACTAGTAGGCATGGGTGTTTTCACACCTTTGCTTTCTTGCATATTGAACTTCTTGAGTAATTCCTTGGTAAACTTTGTTTGAGAAACAAAGGTGCCCTCCTTAGTTTGCTTGATTGGCAAACCAAGAAAGAACTTGAGCTCACTCATCATAGACATCTCAAACTTCTCCGACATTAGCCTTCCAGACTTTTCACTATAATGAGGGTTAGTCGAACCAAATATGATATCATCCACATAAATTTGGCACACAAATAATTCTCCATTAACCCTTTTAGTAAAAAGAGTAGAATCAATCTTTCCAATCTCAAAGCCTTTTTCAATAAGGAACTTGGTCAAGCATTTATACCACGCTCTAGGAGCTTGTTTAAGACCATAAAGAGCATTGTGAAGTTTGTAAACATGGTCGGGGGTTTCTTAGGATTAACAAAGCCGGGAGGTTGTTTAACATAAACTTCGTCCTCAGTTTCACCATTTAGAAAAGCACTTTTAATGTCCATTTGATACAAACTAATGTCATGGTGATTGGCATAATGAAGTAAGATGCGTATGGACCCAAGTCTAGCAACGGGGGCATATGTCTCACCATAGTCCATACCTTCGACTTGAATGTATCCTTGAGCGATGAGACGGGCCTTGTTGCGTACAACTTTTCCATCTTCATCTTGCTTATTCCGAAACACCCATTTGGTACCAATGACATTTTGGTTGTTGTCCGGCTTCTCTACCAATGCCCACACTTGGTTTCTCTCGAAGTTGTGTAGCTCTTCATGCATGGCGTTCACCCAATCGGGATCATCAAACGCTTCTTCAACCTTCATAGGTTCAATACTAGAGATGAATGAATAATGTTCACAAAAATTAGCCAAACGAGTTTTAGAGCGAGTAATTCTCCCGGTTTGGATATCGTCAAAGATTTGTTCGACGGGATGGTCTCTTGAAACTCTTGCTCTAACTCGTGAGAGCTTTTGTTTGGGTCGGGGTGGAACATCTTCTTCATCAACTTGTTCATCCTCTTGGCCTTCTTCGTTGTTGGTGTTGTTGTTCTCTTGTGGAGGTGGGGAAGGAGGTTGATGAGATTCATCTTGGTGTACTTCCTCGTTTTCTTCATCTTGGCTTGTCCCACTTGTGCATGCCTCCGAGTCAATTCATGGTTCACCTTGTTGTGAGGTTGAAGCTTCCACTTGGACAGACGAGGTACTCTCCTTCACCTCCGTTGGACGAATCTTGCCAATAGACAAGTCTTGGATTTCTTCCAAAGGGTATTTGTCTCCTACATCAATTGACAATTGCTATACTTGCGAGCCGTTAGATTCATCAAACTTCACATCTACCGTCTCTTCAACCTTTCGGGTGAAATTGTTGTAAACATGGTAAGTGTGAGAGTTTGAGTCATAACCGAGTAGGAAACCCTCATGAGATTTAGGAGCAAATTTAGAACGATGATGCTTATCAAGAATATAGAACTTTGAGCCGAATACTCGAAAGTATCCAACTTGGGGTTTGTTACCGGTGAGAAGCTCGTATGCCATCTTGCCGAGTAGCTTGTGAAGATATAGACGATTTGTTGCATGACAAGCTGTCTCAACCGCTTCCGCCCAAAAGTGTTTTGGCGTCTTGTACTCATCAAGCATCGTTCTCGCCATCTCAATAAGAGTCTGGTTCTTCCTCTCAACAACTCCATTTTGTTGAGGCGTGTATGTAGCCGAGGACTCATGTGAGTTCCCTTCTTCGTCAAGAAAGGTGTCCACATTTGTGTTCTTGAACTTCGTTCCGTTGTCGCTGTGAACCTTCTTGATCTTCACTTAAAATTGATTTTGGGCCTTGCTAGCAAAGTTCTTGAAGATCTTTTGGACCTGCGATTTGTCATCAAGAAAGAACGCCCATGTAAATCTTGAAAAATCATCGACTATGACTAGACCGAACGAATTTCCACCGAGACTTTTATAGGCATTTGGACCAAAAAGATACATATGAAGCAGCTCGAGCGGTCTTCTCGTGGGCATGATGTTCTTCACGGGGTGGCTTCCTCCAACCTGTTTTCCTGCTTGACATGCACTGCACAATCTATCCTTGTCAAATATAACGTCTTTCACTCCAAGGATATGATCACCTTTAATAAGCTCATCAAGATTTCGCATGCCCACATGACCTAACCTTGTATGCCACAACCAACCTTTAGAAGATTTAGCAATTAAGCAAGTTCTAGGTTGAGCCTTTTTAGTGAAATCAACAATGTATAGGTCACCTCTACATATACCGGTAAAGACATTTTATGATTATCTCTCTGAAACACTTGGCAATCTACTTCAGTAAATAGGACACTGAATCCAAAGTCAGCTAGTCTAGATACGGAAAGTAAATTATAGCCAAGAGATTCAACGAGCATAACATTTTGGATGGAGCTATCATGTGAGATGGCCACCTTACCAAGGCCAACCACCTTACCCTTTGAGTTATCACCAAAAGTGACATATTTTCGAGGGCCGTTGTTTTCAGCAAGCTCACGAAACATATCCTTGTCTCCGGTCATGTGATCAGTACATCCACTATCAAGAACCCATTCCTTTCCACCAGCCATGTAGCCGCGAAGATTTTCCATAAGACCAAAGTGTCTCATAGACTCATCGAGATCAAAATCACTATCATCATCCTCATCATAGTATCCATGTTCAACATCGTCTTGTGATTGATCATCACCTAGAGAGAGTGATTCATTAGATTTATGATCATGACATGTTCATCTTTGTGAATTCTTATGACTTCCGAGATGATATTACTAATGATTCCAACATCTCCTTTGGCACGCATAAGGTCACGAAGCTCAAATAAACAATCACCAAACATAGGATCTTTAGGATTCATCTTATTTAAAGCAATGGACTTTTGAATAATCATATCTATATTTTTCAAGGAATAGTCTGGAAAGCGGTCCTCCAGAAATCTCCATATGGTGTAAGCACATTCAAGAGTAGGAAAGCGAGTAATCAAATTTCTAGGCAATCCTCTAATGATAAGATTGATAGTCCTAAGATTGCGGATCATGTCAAGTGACTCATTGGGGTTAGGATTCAAGGAGTCAACAAGGGGCGCACAAGGGATAGTAATGTACTTGTTGAAATGATATTCATTGAAAATCTCAAGCATCTCATTTTTCCAAGCATTAAATAACTCCCCATCGTAGACTCATCCATCTTCCTCCAATGGTGATTAAACCAAGGCAATGGAGACCAATGCTCTGACACCAATTAAAAGGATCGAGAAGAGGTATCTAGAGGGGGGTGATTAGACCCTCAACAAAGAAAAGTAGCAGTTTTTAGGTTCTTCAAGTTAAGGTGGAGTTTTAGCACAAGTTTAAATATTCACAATACATTTCAAGCAAGCATAGCAAGAGTATATGAGCAGCGGAAAATAAAGCATGCAAGTTGCAAGAAAGTAAAGGGATGGGATTGGAGTGTGCAAAGGCAATTGGAGACATGGAGATTTTTGGTGTGGTTCCGATAGGTGGTGCTATCGTACATCCACGTTGATGGAGACTTCAACCCACGAAGGGTAACGGTTGCGCGAGTCCACGGAGGGCTCCACCCACAAAGGGTCCACAAAGAAGCAACCTTCTCTATTGCACCATGGCCGTCGCCCAGAAAGGAGTTGCCTCACTTGGGTAGATCTTCACGAAGTAGGCGATCTCCTTGCCCCAAACTCCTTGGTTCAACTCCACAATTTAACGGAGGCTCAGCAATCTAGGAGACACCACTCTCCAAAAGGTAATAGATGGTCTATTGATGATGAACTCCTTGCTCTTGTGCTTCAAATGATAGTCTCCCCAACACTCAACTCTCTCACACAAATTTGGATATGGTGGAAGGATGATTTGAGTGGAAAGCAACATCGGGAAGGCTAGAGATCAAGATTCTTGTGGTTGGATTGGAATGTCTTGGTCTCAACACATGAGTAGGTGGTTCTCTCTCAAAAAATGAATGGTGCAAGTGTAGGCACGTTCTGATGGCTCTCTCACAAATGGAGAGGAGGGTGGAGGGGTATATATAGCCTCCACACAAAATCTAACCGTTACACACAATTTACCAAACTCGGTGGGACCGAATAGTGAAACTCGGTGAGACCGACCTGGTTCAAAATGTGAATGTTAGGCTTTTCGGTGGGACCGATATGACCAACTCGGTGGGACTGATGTGCTAGGGTTATGGTAGAACCTAAACTCGGTTTGATCGATTACACAAACTCGGTGAGACCGATTTTGGTAAAAAGCAAACAGAGAGTTGGTCAAGCAAACTCGGTGGGACCGACTGCATATCTCGATGGGACCGAAATAACTGCAACAGGCAATAGAGAGTTTGCAAGCCCATCTCGGTGAGACCGAGATCCCATCGGTGAGACCAAACTGATTAGGGTTTCTGGCAGTGGCTATGTCAAGTGAACTCGGTGGCGCCGGATAGATCAAATTGGTGGGGCCGAGTTTGACTTCAGGTCATATGTGGAAATGAGAAAGTGGTTTAGGGCTTTTGGAGCAATATCACTAAGCATTTTGAGTAAGCAAGCCATTAAGCAACACCTCATCCCCTTTTAATAGTATTGGCTTTTCCTATGGACTCAATGTGATCTTGGATCACTAAAGTGAAAATGAAGAGTCTTGAGCTTTTGCCAATCTTCTGTCCTTAGCATCTTGAAGGGGTTCCACATCCTCTTGTCTATGCCACGCATTTGTTAAACTTTCTTAAATATACTAGATAAAAATATTAGTCCAACAAGAGATATGTTGACATTAATTACCAAAATCACACAGGGAGCACTTGTGGTTTCAATAGGCCGGCACAACACCGTAGCCCTTGGAGCGATTTTGGGAAGGTTCCAGGAACCGGTTCGGACCGGTTTTAACAACACCCTGTTTGGTTTTCCTTCTTTATTTATTTATATGTGTTATTATCGATTTTCTTCGGTTATTTCATGTCTTTTTCTTTTGACATTTCCTTTTGTTTCCTTCTATTTTCAAATAGAAGTTAAATTATTCAATATATGTCCAACTTTTTTTTTGCATAAATGCGTAAGAAATTTGATACACATTGAACATTTCTCAGATATGACGCACATTTTTTTACATTATAAAATATGCCCCGAACATATTCACATTTTTTAATGGTCTGCATCATTTTCAAATTTATGCAGACAAAATTTTGCATTGTATAATCATATTAAATAAATGCCCTGAACATATTTTTAAATGTGTGACCCTTTTTGAACGCAACGGACATTTTCATGAATGGTAAAAATTATTTTCTAAAGTTACGCTAACATTTTTACATTGTACATACATTTTATGAAAATACTAGAAACAATTTTGTGAAACGCGTGAACATTTTTTATTGTTAATAACACATATTGAATGATACGAGCCTCTTATAAAAATGGCACAAACATTTTTTATAGTGCATACATTTTTCAAATGTAGGATGAATGCTTTTAAACATTATAAAACGGAACGCACCATGTCAACAGTCTCGTTATAAGAGGGACAAAGCTATTAATCCCTTAACCAGCACCTTAAGCACCGGTTAAGGGCATTTTCGGAGAGCTCTTATTGGACGCTCGCGGGCGTCCAACAGTCGAGCGTTCGATGAAAGCTCGCGCAAACGGGCGGGCACGTAACCAAACGAAAGAAACAATAAGAAGTATAACAAAAACTAAAGCAACTAATTGAGGAGCACTTCTTCTCGATTCTCTCAATGATCACTTGGGGTGGGCTGAGAGCGCGCCACGCTCTTATCCGCCGCCACGTGTTGCACTCTGGCGCTTTCTTCAAATTTTGTTTATTATTTTTATTTTTCCGCATGCGTATTTGGCTTTTTAAATGATTTTTTCGGCTTTTTGGTTTTCCACCGGTCTTTCTTAGCTTATTGAAAAAAAATTCAAAAAAAAATTGCGTGAAAAACGTGTTTTTTCCCTTTCGCGAGAGGCACGGATTTGCTTCCGCAAGAGGCATGGTCGTGCCTCTCAAAAATGAAAAAACGCGTTTTCTTTTGCTTCTGCAAGAGGCACAACCGGACCTCTCGGAAACGAAAAAAAAGTATTTTATCTTTTGTCCCCTTCCGTTAGAGCCATGGTTTTGCTTCCGCGAGAGGCATAGTTTTGCCTCTCGAAAATGAAAAAAAAGGTATTTTTATCTTTTTTTTCCCTTCCATGCGAGGCACGGTTTTGCTTCCGCAAGAGGCATGGTTTTGCTTCTTGTGAGGGATATCTAGCGACATATGCCAGGGGGTGGCTTATCATGGATGGGGACAAGAGTACGTCACCGGTCTCTAGAAGCGGGAGTGAGCGAGACCGCATACGCCTGTGAATCTTACCCAGGTTCGGGGCTCTCCGTGGAGATATCACCCCTAGTCTTGCTCTGCGGGGTCTCCGCATGATGACTATCGTCAATAGAGTAGCTACAATATTGCTCCTTGAGCTGTTTCGGCTAGAGGAGGAAGAAGAGCAAGGCTAGCCCTAACTTATCTTCTATGGGTGTGTGTCTAATGGCAAAGGTTCTGAACCCCTTGCATGGGGAAGCCAGGGGGGTTTATATAGGCCTACCCCCAGGAGTACAATGGTAATCCGGCCAGGAGTAGGACCCGGCCGTCAGTGTCTCTGGGCGCCGGCTTCTTCGCCGGCTGCTGGGGCCCGCTGCTTGGTGGGTCCCGCTGGCTGCTGTTATCTCGGCCGATAGGTAGGGCCCGCCGCCTGCGGGCCACGTTGACTGCCTTATACTGTAGCCTTACTCCTGGTGACGGAGGCTTTGTCGGGGGAGCGTGGCTACAGTCCCGCCGCCTGGCAGGCGCTCACTGTAGCCACACCCCATCTCATCTGGTAATGGCGCGCAGACTCCGAAGGGGAGGAGGGTTGCCTGCTAGGAGTCGGCCCACCCTCGCTGCCGCCTGCTTAGGGTTCGCCGCCTTCTGGTGGCTCGCGGACAGGTAGGGCCTGCCGCCTGTGGGCCGTACCGACCGCCCATCGTGGGAGCATGGCTCCCTCTGACGTAGATGACGTCATGGGTCGCGTGGCAACAGTGTCGCGCCGGGCGAGGGGTGTCCTCTTGGTACACCCGCACTGTGGCCACGTTCTGCCCTGGATTCGGGGGTGGCAGGTCGCACTGTAGCCACGCCCCGTCTCGTCACGGTAATGGGCGCAAACTTTGAGGGGCCGAGGGGCCGCCTGCAAGGAGTCGGCTCCCTCGTGGCCGCCTTCTGACGTCTTGCGGTTTTCTAGTAGCTGGCCTCTTAGATCAGCAGGCCCAAGAAGCCAGCCGTTTTGTCCGGGAGGTGTGAGGGGCGCAGCTAGCCCCAATGTCTTGAAATACCATCGGGGGCTGATGAGGCTACCCGTGGTCATTTACTCCGACAGTAGACCCCGAAGCTGGTGGGGCGCCATGGCTGAAAATTGAGGAGCCTCAGCAGCTTCCTACTTCGAGTGGTCTCGTAATCTTGCTTCGTCCGTCTTTTGGAGATGCCGACTGCTAGGAGCCGGCCAAGGGTCGGCCGGCCGACTGGTGAATTCAAAACGTCCGGGTAGAAGCCGGGTGGTGCGCTAGCCGGGTGATAGGCTTGCCGCCCGTTGCTCATTTGCCACGCGGCGCCAGCAGACCAGGCCGGCCTGCCAGCCAACGCGCGCAACGGGACGTCGCCGCAGGCCCGGGCCCGCCACTACAGAGCCTCGGCGCACGGGCGGATCCGCTGTGGCCGAGGCAAACGGTTGCCCTTCCGGGGCTCATTAACCGCCCGCCATAAAGGCGCGGGATATTCGGGGCGTGGGTGCAGTTACTCCCACGTCCCCCCACGCTTGCCCCCTCGGCTCCGCCGCCGCGGGCCTATAAGTAGGGGGAGGAGGGGGTGGCAGAACGCACGCGCGCCCTCCTCGCCCTTCATCCTCTTCTTCTTCTTCTTCTCTTGCTGCCGTCATGCCCTCTCTCGCCGTAAGAGAACAGCTGCAGCCCACCGTCGCCGGACTCCTCCGCATCGCCGCGGCTTCGTCCTCGCGCAGCCACCTCGCATCGCCACCGAGCAACCAAGCCCATGGCGCGCGGCGGCCACTCAGGCAACTGGGACGGCTCCAACGTCCACGACAACCATCTGGAGTTCCTCCGCCACAAGCGACGGCTGCCCCGCGCGTCGCGCGTGAAGGTGTGTGTTCCTCCCGAGGCAGAGATCTCGCCGGCGCCGGCGGATGGCGAGCGCGTCATCTTCCAGTCGCACTTCCTCCATGGCTTCGGCCTGCCGGCGAGCGGGTTCCTCCGCTCGTTCCTCCACTTCTACGGAGTGCAGCCCCACCCTCTCACACCGAACACGGTGGTGCTGCTCTCCGCCTACGTCACCCTCTACGAGGGTTATATTGGCGTGCTCCCCTCGCTCGAGCTGTGGGGGGAGCTTTTCTACCTCAAGCTCGGCACCGCCGCCAAGGACGAGGCAGCCCAGCGCAGGGCCTGCATCGCGATGCAGCGCTCGGCCTCCGGGGTCCGCTTCCCGGCTCTCGCCCTGGTGTAGTCGGCCAAGTTGTGGCAAAAGTTGTACTTCTACGTCTAGAACATCCACTCGACGCGGGACTTCGTCAACCTGCTGGCTTATGCAGCCGGCCTGCCTGCTGAGCCCCGCACCAACTGGAAGTTCCGGCCAAAGAATCTGTCGGTTGCCTCCTCCACCGCTCTCACCCGACTCCAGGAGATGATGGAGTTGGAGGGCCTCAGGGCCTCGGATCTGCTGGCCGCCTTCATGGACCGCCGGGTGCTGCCTCTTCAAGCCTGGCCCCACATGATCGGCAACATGAGTGGGCGCCGGGACCCATGTCGGATGTCCACCAAGGTGCTGTCAGACACGAAGGTGGTCTGGATGGTGAACTTCTTCTCCGACTGCATGCTCTCGGAGACGGAGTGGCGGTTCGGCAAGGAGCCGTACAGCCATGCTAACCCGCCGCCTGCGGTAAGTCTTCTGGTTCTCTTTTTCTTTGTTTCTCCGGGTTTCTTCTTGCCGCCTGACCAACCGGCCATGAAGCAGCGCTTCCCGGGCTAGACGGCGACTAACGCACCGGCCCCAGGTCATCAGTACCTGGCGGACCGGGCGGAGAGCGACGTGGACAACCCTGAGCTGGGGGCAGCCACCATGGAGGATGACGCCGCTGGAGGCGGCGGCGAGGGAGCAGGCGGCTCCTCAGGAGGCGGCCTCGGGGAGTGGCCGGACGACGACGAGGAGGATGACGAGCCGCGCCGCACCCTTGGCGCTGACAGGGCAGGTGCCAGCTCCTCGGCCGCGCCGACTGCAGCAGGCAGCGCGCCGAAGCGTCGGGCCGACGCCAGGTTGTTTGGCAGTCGGCCCAAGAAGACCAAGACCTCAGCCGCCGTGACCAAACGACAAGAGTTCGCCGCGAAAGCGGCCCTCTTCCAGAAGGGCCCAAAGCAGCGCCCGATGGTGTCCGCGTGAGCGTCTTGATCTTTCTTGCATTTGGTCTTCCTTTTTTCGCAAACTTCTTCTTAGCTTCCTTTTTTCTTCAGTGCGTAGGGCTCCGCTCTCTCTGTCGCGAGCCTCATCCGGCTCGGTGAATGGGGGGGCAGACGGCTCCGCAGACCCCCGCAGTGTGGACCCGCTCGCCTCCCTTCAAGAGGCGACGGAGAGGAATGCATGGGAGGTGGGAGAGGAGCGGGAGGCTACGGCCAGGGCAAAGGCGGAGGCCGACGCGGCGGCCAAGGAGCAGGCGGAGTCGGCCGCCAAGGTGCAGGAGGAGGAGGCGTCCTGAAGCAGGGCTCCAGAGTCCGCCAGCCCGCGGCACGCGGAGCCGACGGTGCCGGAGGACCAAGCGCCGACTGGAGGGGCTGGTGTCGACCAGCCTACCCTAGAGAGGGGAGGGTACCCTGTCGTCCCAGAGGCAGAGGTGCCTCCGCGCGCGCCGACTGCCGACGCGCAGGGCAGTCGACCTGAAGTGCCGCTGGTGCTGCCATCTAGCGGCGAGTTGGTGGTGGGTCCGATTCACACGATCCGCGCTCCTGCATGTCAGCGCCCGGAGAGGGCGGCCTCAGCGCCCGGAGAGAGCTCGTCGGCGCGCGACAGCGAGGCCACCAGCGCCGCCCCACCGGACTGGACGCCTGGGGCTGGCTCGGTCGTCCTGAACGTGGTTGTTCAGGACGTCCTGACCCGCTTCAACACCCACGGCACCACTCTCCAGCAATCCGTGCAGGAGTTTTTGGCGATGCGGACGACCGTCCGGGTATGCTATTTGTTTCGTGTTTTTAAATTCTTGCGATCTTCCGTGGGGGCGTGCCAGCGCACCCACTGGGTGTAGCCCCCGAGTTCCGGGCCGGCTGCGGAGCAGGCGGCTCGGTACTTCAAGGTGAACACTGAGTGCTGACTTGTTTTTCCTTCTGTTGTCTTCGTTGCAGGACTACCATAACATCCGCGCGGCTGCCTACAACTTCCAGTTCCAGGAGCTGACCAAGCGGACCGCTGATCTGGCGGAGAGCCGAAGTAAGTACTCTGTCTTCTTTCCGCGGGGGCGCGTCAGCGCACCCGCTGGGTGTAGCCCCCGAGATTCAGGCCGACTGCTGAGCAGTCGGGCTGGATCTCCCGGCAACTACTTGTCTTCGGTTGGTGTTGACATTTTCTTTCTTGTCTCTGCAGAAATCGTCGCAGATCTGTGGAAGCGCCTGGGCGAGGTTGAGTCCGCGCTCCACACCAAGGAGCAGGAACATAGCCAGGCGGCTCAGGAGTGCGACCGGCTGGCAAAGGAGCTGGCGGACTAGGCGGAGTGGCACAAGGCGGAGCTCCAGAAGCTAAAGGAGAGCGAAGGCCTCCTCAAGGCCGAGAAGGAGAAGTTCCTGTCTGACGGCTACGGTGAGATCGAGGACATGATCGACGGTAAGTTGCTTCTTCTTTTGAATAGTCGCCGACTGTTGCGGGAGCCAGCTTCTGGCTTCTAATTTTTTGGTTTCCTTCTTGTGTAGAGTTCTTTCCCGTTCATTATGTCGCCGTCAGCCAGGCCATCGAGGCGTGGTGCGACCAGCGGAGGAGAGCGGGCATCGATATTCCGCCGAACGCGCTGCGCAATCTTGGCGAGCAGCTTCTGGCCGTCAAGACGCGTCTGCAGCCGGCCCATCGCACACCCCGCCGCCTACAGCGTGTCGGGGCACAGGTGTTGACCGCCCTCTGGCCAGGCGCTCAAGTCCCCCGTACCCCCAGCTGGACGGTCGACTGGCTGGAGGCGGCCATCGGGCGGTTCGAAGCTTGGAAAGGCGCCGCGGCTCGGGCTGGCACTCGGACGGCCTTGGAGTTCGTCAAGGCTTGGTATCCGAGGCTGGATCTGGCCCATCTAGCCACCTTCCGACAGGAGGCCGGGCCAAAACTGGCGGCGGTGGAAGGTGATATCGTCAAGCGCGCCGCAGCGATCGCCGAGTACGCCGACACATCCGTCTTTATCCCAGAGCTGGATGACGACGGCGCTGAGGTGCCGCCCAACTGGTTCGGCGTGAACCCGGAGGTGGGGGAGGATTCGGCGGAGGAGATCGCCTCCAGCGATGAGGGCGAGGACGTAGAGGACGAGGACGACGAAGACATCACACCGGATGACGGAGCGGACAGCCCGCCTCAGCCTGATCAGGCCTCGACCAATGAGCCGCGGGATGCCGCACCGACTGCTGCTGGTGCTGACCAGGCCGAGACCCACCAGTCGGCCGCTCCACCACCCGGCGCCTCTGCCTCTGCCAACCCGCCTGATCCGCATGCTGCTCCTCTAGCCTAGGCGGACACTTTATCTTTCTTGTTTTTCTGTCTTGTACTCTTTGAATGAACAAGTTAAATTCGCACAATTCCACCCGCTGGGGGTGTAGGTCAAACTCTGTTGAATGTTGGCCAAGAGCCTTTTGCTATGTATATAAGTTATCCTCTCACAAGGTTGTGCTCTTGGCGGGTTCTAGCTTGATTTTGCTTTTCTGTTCTTTTTGGCTTTTTCCTTTGCCGCCTTCCTTTGGCTGTCGCCCTGCCATCCGGACAGCCGCTCTGTGGTCTGTGGCTGGGTCAGAGACTTGGCCGTTTAGGATAGACAAGTACTTCGGCCGCTTAGAACGTAGCTAGTCAAGCGAGAAGCCGGCCGGCCGGCTGCTCAACAGCCGGACGGTGAGGCGAGGGGCCGGCTTGGCCTATGCTGATGTTTTTCCTTAGTCATTTTTCGTGTGGACATCATTTCCCGCCTTTAGCTCTTGCCAGCCGGACAGTCGCTCTGCGAGCTATGGCTTAAAGCGAGAGAGGGCTTTAGATGCCGGCACACTACTTGTCCGACTGCAGGTAGTATCAGCATAGGACAAGGCGGCAAGCCCCCGGGCCGACTGGTCGGACCCGGTGCTGGGCGGAGGAATGAAATAACACATTCATAGGCATAAACTTATCATATAGGCAAAAAGGGTATCCCCCGAGTGCTCCTCGAGGGACCCGTTGTCTTTGCTCTTAATACAAAAGGTAGCATGGTACATACTGCATTAATTGTAAAATCTTCGGAGGAGATTTGCATTCCATGGGCGCTCTGTTTCCTTGCCGGAATCGTCCCTCTTGCGTGCCCTGGGCTACTGCGCGTCAATGAGGCAGTAGGAGTCGTTGCCCAGGGCTTTGCTGATGATGAAAGGCCCTTCCCAAGGGGCCGAGAGCTTGTGCTGGCCAGCTGTTCGCTGGATCAGCAGGAGCACAAGGTCTCCCTTTCGGAAAGATCATGGCCTGACCTTCCGACTGTGGTAGCGGAGCAGGCCCTGCTGGTAGATGGCGGACCACCTAAGTGCCAACAGCCGGCCCTCTTCCAGCAAGTCGACGCCGTCTTCTCGCGCCTCCTTCGCCTCCGCCTCCGTGTACATGGTGACGCGAGGCGAGTCAAACTCGATGTCAGTTGGGATGACGGCCTCGGCCCCGTACACGAGGAAAAAGGGAGTGAAGACAGTTGCTTTGTTCAGCGTGGTCTGGAGACTCCAGAGGATGGCCAACAGCTCTTTGATCTAGCAGCCGGCCGAGCACTCCAGCGGCTCGACCAGTCGGGGCTTGATGACGGACAGGATGAGGCCGTTTGCTCGCCCGACCTGGCCGTTTGACTGCGGATGGGCAACGGACACTAAGTCCAGTCGGATGCCATGCGTCACGCAGAAATGGGCCAAGGCGCCTTTGGCAAAGTTTGTGCTATTGTCGGTGATGATCCTGTGTGGTACTCCGTACCGGATGGTGATATCTGCGATGAAGGTCACATCAGTCGGACCATTCAGCTTCTTGATTGGCTTTGCTTCAATCCACTTGGTGAATTTGTCCACGGCGACCAGCAGATACCGCCGCGTGCTGTCTTGAATGGGCCCACCATGACCAGCCCCCAGACGGCAAACGGCCAAGTGAGGGGGATGATCTTGAGTTCAGAAGCCGGCAGGTGTTGCTTGGAGCTGAAGTGTTGGCAACCGTTGCACTTCTTAACCATATCCTTAGCGTCGTCCAAAGCAGTCAGCCAGAAGAATCCATGGCAGAAAGCTTTGGTGACAAGGGATCTAGAGGCCGCGTGGAGGCCACATTCGCCTTGGTGGATGTCTCTGAGGATTGCCTTGCGCTTCTCCGGTTCTACGCAGCGCTGGAAGATGCCAGTCACACTACGTCTGACAAGCTCTCTATTTACTATTGTGTATGCTGCTGCTGGGTGTTGCACTTGCCGGGGCAAGATCTCGTCGGCTGGTAGCTCTCTGCTCACCAGAAAGTTGAGGATGGGCTCCGCCCATGATGGTGCTTCTACCACTGTGTGGTTGGGTTGGGAAGCGGCGGGTTGGAGTCGGCCACTGCTTGCTGTGTCGTTGAAGTCCCCGGGCCGGGTGCGACTGCTGCAGTCCCCGAGCCACCTGCTGTAGTCCCCGAGCCGCCTGCTGAAGTCCCCAGGCCGGCTGCTGCAGTCCCCGACCCGGGTTGTGAAGCCCCCGGGCCGTGTGCGACTGCTGCAGTCCCCGAGCCGCCTGCCGAAGTCCCCGCGCCGACTGTTGGAGTCCCCGAGCCGGATCCGACTGTTCCGGGAACAGCCGGCACGAAGATGGACTCTGATTCTGGCGAAGGCTTGATAGACAGCTTGCAGAGGCACTGGAGGGAGACGCCGACTGGTATGGCCTACCGGGTGGAGCTAATTCATGCCAGGACATCTGCTTGCTCGTTGTTGGCCCGCGGCACGTGAAGGAACTCGCACCCGTCAAAGTATCCACTCATCTGCTGGACGAGGAAGCGGTAGCGTCCCAGTCGCCCGACGCCTGCTGGACCACCAAGTCCGAGTCGCCGTTGCACAGCACTCGGCGGATGCCATTTTCATTGGCCAGTCGGAGCCCGTGGACGAGTGCCTCTTACTCGGCCACGTTGTTGGAGGCGATAAAGTGAATCTGCAGTGTGAATCTGAGCTTGTCGCCTTTGGGAGAGGTGAGGACGATGCCGGCTCCCAAACCGGTGTGCATCTTCGAGCCGTCAAAGTGCATCCGCCAATGGGTGGAATCCGGTGCTGGTGGCAGGTACTGGGTCTCGGCCCAGTCGACGAGGAAGTCGGCAAGCGCTTGAGACTTGATGGTAGTGCGGGGCTGGTAGAGGATGGTGTGGGGAGCTAGCTCGATGACCCACTTCACCACCCGGCCTGATGCATCTTTGTTGCCTATGATCTCAGCAAGTGGGGCAGTGCAGACGACCGTGATGGAGTGCTCTTGGAAATACTGCTTGAGCTTCTTGGCGGCAAAGTACACGCCGTAGCACATCTTCTAGTAGTGGGGGTAATTCTGCTTGGAGGCTGACAGCACCTCGCTCAAGTAGTAGATGGGCTTCTGGACCGGCTATGCCTTGCCGTCTTCCAACTTGGCTAGAGCAGGCCGGCCTAGGAGCGCATGGTAGGGGTTTTCCATGTCAACCACCTCGAACCAGATTGGCTCGCGGCGGAAGTGATCTTTGTCTCCGAAGAGGACGTCTATCTTGATCTTGCCGATTGGAGAGCAGGAAAGGCCAGGTACAATGCCATGGAAGACAGTCCGACTGGGCTAGAGCTGCTTCTCCTTGATGCATAGCTTCTCCAGGGTGTCGCGGTAGAGGATGTTGATGCTGCTACCGCCGTCTATCAGTACTCGTGAGAAGCGACAAGCTTGCCTCTCTGTTGAAAAGGTGGCATCCAGCACCATGGCGTAGGAACCCGGAGAAGGCATCACCTCCGGGTGGTCGGCGCGGCTCCAGCTGATGGGCCTCTCGGACCAGTGCATAAACTCTGGGACCTCAGAGGCGCCAGCATTCACCTCACGGTGCTGCCGCCGCCGGCTGTGCCAGTCGTCGGCCACGCTGGTGAAGACGACGTAGGCTCCGTGCTCTTCGGGGAACTCATCTTGGATTGCGCAGACTGGACGGGCTGCCGGCTGCTGAGGAGGCGGAGCTGGCGGGCCAGCAGGCGGAGGCGGTAGTCCTTCGCCCTTGGCAATGCAGGTGAGCCAATGGCACTTCTGGGTGGTGTGGTTGGACGGCTTCGCACCACTGTGGAACTTGCAGGGAGCATCAAGGGTTTGCTCGAAGGAGAAGGCGGGCAACCAAGCAGGCTTGCTGCCCTTCTGGCGTTTGGGGCCGGGTTACCCCTCCGGCTGCTGGTCTTCGACTGTTGCCACCTGCCGGCTGGTGGAAGCCGGTTGCGGGGCCTTGCGCTTGTTGTCGTTCGACTGTTGGCGCCAACTTAAGTCACCAGCCGGCGTCTGAGGAGCTAGAGGGAGCACCTTCCCGGACATGTCCACCCGGAGCTCCGACTTCATGGAGGAGCCGGCATCGGCGTACTTGTCTACTATGATTAGCAGCTCGTCGAGCGTGGCCGGCTCGTCGTAGAGGAGCCGGTGCTTGAGCAAGGTGCCTTCTCTGCACCCGGCGGTGAAGTACTCTATGGCCTGCACCTCGTGCACCCCTTCGCAGGAGTTGCGCAGTTCACCCCACCGCGTCAAGTAGTCGCGGGTGAACTCGGTCGGGCCTTGGATGCACAGAGAGAGCTGGCGGGTCTTGGGCGGCCGCTTGTAGGTGCTGGTGAAGTTGCGGATGAAGACATCGACGAAGTCCAGCCAGCTGTTAACGCTGTAAGGCTTGAGGCTGTTCAGCCTTGTCTGGGCTGTGCCCTGGAGCATGAGCGGGACGTACTTCACAGCAACACGCTTGTTGCCGTTTGCTATGCTGACGGCTGTGGAGTAGTCGACCAGCCAGTCCTCCGGCTTCACGGAGCTGTTGTACTTGGGAGTGTCTTGAGGGAGCGAGAACCCTTTGGGGAAGGGCTCGTCGCGAATGCGGGGGCCAAAACAGGCCGGCCCGATAGCACCTTCTTCTTCTACTGCCAGGGACCGGGCAAGCTGCTCGAGCCGGTGGCGGGCGTTGCTCTCTCCGACTCCCTCACGGGGGCCTAACCGGCCTCCGAGAGTCGGATGCTCAACAGGCGGCGGGCACCTCTCCCTGCGTGGGGGAGGCGGACGATCGATCCGCTGTTCGACTGCTCGAGGGCGGCCGTCTTGGTCGCGCTCAATCGTGATGCATGTGCGGCTGCGGCTAGCAGCCGACTCTTGGTCTCGTCGATCGCGGGCGCCGCTTGTCGGCGACCGGGAGGTCGCCCCGTGCTCACGGCGGCGGGGGGGGGGGGGGGTTCGGCTTGCACGCCAGGTTCCAGCACGCGACGGCGAGCTTCCTGCTGCACGGTTGCCGCGTCGAGGAGCTGTTGGACGCGCGCCGTCATGCAGCGCTGCTTGTCGCCTTCCTGGTGGTCCAGCTCGTCTGCCACCGCCTGGGAGGCGTGCAAGTTCTCCAACGGGGTGGCGTAGACTGGGCGTTCGGCTCCCAGCATGCTGGCGATGGCTGCACCGTGCTGCCAGACCATACCCACCCGGCTGGGCTCGGGGGCAGCCGGCGTGCCACACACAGTGCGGTCGATCTCGCGCTGGTAGGCTTCAGTGAGGCGCCTCATGGTCGCCCTTGTTGGCGATGTCAAGGAGCGAGACGCGGAGCGATTCCAGCGTCGCTCCGTCGGCATGTGCCGCTACGGGCACAGACAGGCCCCGCATTGCCGCCTACAGCGGGTCCTGGCCGGCCCCGTCAGAGGCTCCGTCGTGGCTAATGACCAGCACCTCCGTGATGGTGCTGGTACTGGCGCTGCTATCTGCAGAGGGGAGCGGGTCGTCGATGATCACCACATTGCCAGGGAAGGCATCAGAAGGCGCAGCGTCGGCGTTGATGATCATGTTGACACGCGGGTCGATGGAGCCGACGAACTCCAGGTCGGAGGCAGACTCATTGGCGATGTGGAGCTTGCCACGGAGGTCGACGAGGCAGCTCTCGGAGCTGGCTGCTCCCACATCGGGCATAGGCTCGTCGGAGAGGCGGATCCCGCCGATGAGATCAGCGAGGCAGTCTGCGGCGCAAACGGCTTTCGCGCCGCGTAGCGCGTCGACGCAAACGCCATCGGGCGTGCCGGGCTGGCTGCGCTCGCCAGGAAGGAAGAGGGTTCCCGTCCAGAACATGTTTCCGGATGATGGTGCACCTAGCCCCATGGTGGGCGCCAAATGTCGGGGATATCTAGGGACCTATGCCAGGGGGTGGCTTATCATGGATGGGGACAAGAGTACGTCTCCGGGCTCTAGAAGCGGGAGTGAGCGAGACGGCATACACCTGCGAATCTTACCCAGGTTCGGGGCTCTCTGTGGAGATAACACCCCTAGTCCTGCTCTCCGAGGTCTCCGCATGATGACTATCGTCAATAGAGTAGCTACAAGATTGCTCCTTGAGCTGTTTCGGCTAGAGGAGGAAGAAGAGCAAGGCTAGCCCTAACTTCTCCTTCTATGGGTGTGTGTCTAATGGCAAAGGTTCTGAACCCCTTGCATGGCGAAGCCTGGGGGTTTATATAGGCCTACCCCCCAGGGGTACGATGGTAATCGGGCCGGGTGTAGGACCCAGCCGTCAGTGTCTCTGGGCGTCGGCTTCTCCACCGGCTGCTGGGGCCCGCTGCTTGGTGGGTCCTGTCGGCTGCCATGATCTCGGCCGATAGGTAGGGCCCGCCACCCGCGGGCCACGTTGACTGCTTTATACTGTAGCCTTACTCCTGGTGATGGAGGCTTTGTCGGGGCAGCGTGGCTACAGTCTCGCCGCCTGGCGGGCGCTCACTATAGCCACACCCCGTCTCATCTGGTTAATGGCGCGCAGACTCCGAGGGGGAGGAGGGCCGCCTACTTGGAATCGGCCCACCCTCGCTGCCGCCTGCTTAGGGTTCGCCACCTTCTAGTGGCTCGCGGACAGGTAGGGCCCGCCGCCTGTGGGCCGTACTGACCGCCCATCGTGGGAGCATGGCTCCCTCCGACGTAGATGACGTCATGGGTCGCGTGGCAACAGTGCTGCGCCGGGCGAGGGGTGTCCGCTTGGTTCACCCTCACTGTGGCCACGTTCTGCCCTGGATTGGGGGTGGCAGGTCGCACTGTAGTCACGCCCCGTCTCGTCGCGGTTAATGGGCACAAACTTTGAGGGGCCGAGGGGCCGCCTGCAAGGAGTCGGCTCCCTCGTGGCCGCCTTCTGATGTCTTGCCATCTTCCAGTAGCCGGCCTCTTAGACCAGCCGGCCCAAGAAGCCGGCCGTTCGTCCGGGAGGTGTGAGGGGCGCAGCTAGCCCCGATGTCTTGAAATACCATGGGGGCTGATGAGGCTACCCGTGGTCATTTACTCCGACACTTCTGCAAGAGGCACGGCCGTGCCTCTCAGAAATGGAAAAAAACCGCGTATTTTTTCTTCCGTGAGAGGCTCGGTTTTGCTTTCACGAGAGGCACAAATTAGCTTCCTTGACACGGTCGTGCCTCTTGCAAAAGGAAAAAAACATGCTACTAGTTCAGTATTTTCGTCCTTTTTTGCCCGATCGTGAGAAAAGAAGTTTCTCAAAATCTATCAACATGGTATCTAGATTTGAAGATTTCGACATGAGGAATCCAACGGTTAAAATGGTTCGAGATTTAGACGCACGGTTTAAAATATTTTTTTTTAAATAAACGGATCTACGAAAAAAAGAAAAACTCTCAAGTTACGACAACTGACGTACATGTATCACTTGTCGCAACCTGGAAAGGTGAAAGTGATCTCTGCAAGAAGCACTTCTCTAATGATTTCGAACCAAAGCGTACTCGATGCAGTCAACCACCCCGACCTTATGCAGTAGCAACGACAACAACCACAGGAGCTAGCACCTGAGTACGGCCTAATTGCAGCACTAATGTTAAAGTACAATGTACATCGATAGATCTGTTTTTTTCCTCCAAAATTTTGAACAATTCTTAGAAAAAAGTGTGAACGATTTTCCATAAAATGTTTGAAAATTATGAATAAATTCTGAAATTCTAACAAAATTTTAAACCTGAATAATTATTGAAAATGTGATTTATTTGAAATTTGAAACATTTATTGATTTTTTATATATATGATGAAAGTTTATGAATATACATTGAACTTTTCTTCATACAAGTTGAACAATTTAAAAATAAAAATTGAACATGTTTTGATATACACTGAACAATATGTAAATACACGGTGACAATTTTTAATATATATTAAAAAAAGAATATATGCTGAATAATGTTTAAATACACATTGAACATTTTTGTGATATGCATTGAACCGTATTTAAATTTACATTGAAAAATTTGGTGATATATGCTGAATAATAAAGTTTTTTGGAATTCAGATCTAAATTTTAATTTCAGAACAAGTATATGAAAACAGAAAAGATAAAGAGACAATAAAGAAAAGAGAAATAAAAAAGAAACAAAAAAAGCGACGTCTATGTGTGCCAGCCCAACTCGGAGGGCCTGCATCGAAGCCCGGACGTTTGGACGCTCACGAGCGTTAAATAGGATCCACCGCATTTTCATACGGGGCTCCGCCGCCCCATGTACGCTAGTTATCAGCAGGGCGGCCAACATACTTTTCGTTCGATTTTTTGAAATCACTAATTGAGTAGTACTCCTTTCAAAGATAAATCCCATCTCCCTAGATTGTGATAAGTGACGCTGCATGTGCGCCACTTGTCACAACCTGGGAGTTCTTCTTTTTCCGTAGATTCGTTTTATCTCTTAAACAATGCGTTCAAATTTCAAACCGTTTTCACCGTTGGATTCCTCATGTCGAGATCTTGAAAACAAAATCCCATGTTGATAGATTTTGACAAAAAAAATTCATGAAAAAACCAAACCTGGAGCACTTTTTTTTCCTTTCCGAAAGCCGTTTTCGAGAGGCACGGCCGTGCCTCTCGCAGAAGCAAATCAATGCCTCTCGGGGAAGCAAAACCGTGCCTCTCACAAAAAAAACACGTTTTTTTGTTTCCGAGAAGCACGACTTTGTCTCTCGCGGAAGCAAAACCGTGCCTCTCACAGAAGAAAAAAGAAGAGAAAAATGCATTTTTCCATTTCTGAGACCGTGCTTCTCACGGAAGATAAAAACTAAACACATTTTTTCCATTTCAGCGTGCCTCTCGCGGAAGTAAAACCATGCCTCTCGCGGGAAAAAAACGCGTTTTTCATGCAATTTTTTGTTCGAATCTTTTTTTGACGAAAAGCTAAGAAAGACCGATGAAAAATGAAAAGTCAAAAACCCTCGAAAAAACCATTTAAAAAACCAAAAATGTGTGCGGAAAAATAAAAAAGCAAAATCCGGAGGGAGCGACCAGAGCGCGACACGTGGCGGCGGCTAAGAGCGCGCCAGCACGCTCTCAGCCCGTCCCATGTGATCGCTGGGGAGGCTCTCGAAGGAGCGCTCCCCAACTAGTAGCTCTCCTGATTTTTTGACCTTTTTCATGCTGGGTTTTCTATTTGGGTTTTTTTTTCTTCCTCCTTTTGTTTCTTTTCGATTTTTAGGAAAAAAAATCAAGGACATTTTTTTCCAATATTGTCAACCTTTTCTAATCTACGAACATTTTGCAAATTCGAGAATGTTTTAGCCCATGAGCACTTTTCAAATGATGAAATTTATCTCATGAATATTTTTTATTTTTTATTTTTTTAAACAATTTTGTGGACTATTTCGAAATTTCATGAATTTTCCCAACTCATGAACTTTTTCGAATTCACGAACTTTTAGCTCGTGATTTGTTTGAAATTCGTATTTTTTTCCAAATTTTATGAACTTTTTTTAAAATTCTTGAAGTTTTTTCAAATTGGGAACTTTTTCTAAATTCTCATACTTTCCTCAAATTCGTGATTTTTTTTCGCAAACTTTTAAAGTTTGTACGAACCTTTTCCAATTCTTGAATTTTTCTCAAATTGATGAACTTTTTTCATTTTCGCAAAAAAAAATCATTTTGTACGAGCCTTTTTTGGTTTCGTGATTTTTTTCCAATTTTTTTGTGAATTATTTTTTCAAATAATTTATACTGGGTATATATTAATGTTGTACTAAAAGAAGGGGTCAAATAGCACTGTTCCTAATACAGTAGTAGACAACAAAGTGAACTCGATCCAGTGGTGTTTGGAGCTCGAATCCTACTTCTAGCAGAATAATGCGCTGAACAAAATGTAACCTTTTTTCTTTGCGTTTGCTTTTTGAGTAGGTTCCTAGGCCAGCCCTCTATGCTTTGTAAACGCTCAAAGTTGAGAAAGCCGCACCGTTGTTAGGAGCTCTATAAACGCTGGGAGCATCAGCAACGCTAACCACACTAGAACTCTCGACAAAGCCGCCCCCTCATTATAGCAACTGTGCTCTTTAAACGGCTGCAATGTTGTCCAGGGATGGGCATACAAACGACAACCGAAAAATTGAGCCAAATATCAGGACCGAACCCGATCTGACCAAAACCGATTAAACTAGTGCCAAATTTGGTCATCAGTTTTGCAGAACCGAACTAAGATCGAGACATTCGATTTTAACCTTCCGTTGCCTGAATTGACCGAAGGAACTGAGAAAACGAAAAAGGGCCAACTTCAGTGAATAGGAAGCTTAGAGCATCTTTAGCAAACCCATTAAAACACACGGAACTATAAAATAATCGTCGGTTTTCAGTTTTAGGCGGGAAAGGTGATCTGAATAGAACCCGTTGTTAAACATATTGTATACGCCACCAGCTGGCTGACTTGATGATCACGTACAGAGAGTTAGAGATAGATTAGAGATAGATTCTTTTTCTGCTCAAACTCTTATCTCAACTCCCGTATGTATCTCTCCCTCTCTCTCACGTTCGATATCTCCCGCTCTCTCACGTTCGGTCTCTACCGAACCGCTTGTAATTCCTACAATCAATATATACTCTATGCGCCCCCCTTGTTGGGGCTTCATAAAATCTTTACATGGTATACAGAGCAGGCCCTTCCCATCACATCTAGCTCATCCACCTCGACATATCATCGTCATCAACCTCCGTGGATTACCTCCACCACAACCATGTCTTCCTCCACCGCTATTCCCTCCACCGGCCTCAACTACAACATCCCTGAGCCCCACACCAGGACGAATTATGTCATCCAGCGAGCTCAAGCCCGATCCCAAATAATGGGCGCCGACTTGTACGGCTACATCGACAATACCGTAGAGGAGCCTCCCAAGAACATCGTCGTCAAGGATAAAGAGGGCAAGGATCAGGTGGTGCTGAACCCCGCATATGCCCCATGGTTGATCCAGGATCAGCATATCGTCGCCTACCTCCTTCGGAACCTACGTGATGCTCTCACCAACGCACAGAAGGGTACACAATATACATCAACCTACTTTGGCTACATGCGGTATCTCTCCGACGAGCTTGCAGCAGCGGGCAAACCACTCGGGGAGCCGGAGCTCATCTCCTTCATTGTAGTTGGCCTTGATATAGAGTATCAGCCGCTCATCTTCGTGCTGGATGTCTGCACGGAGCCAATCATGGTCTACCAGCTCTTCTCCCTTGTCGCCAACTTCGATTAGCGGGTCGAGCTATACCACGACAACGACAACTGTGGCTTCAAGTCCTCCGCAAACGCCGCCTCTCGAGGTCGACAGGGCGATAGAGGGGGTTATCGCAATCAAAAAATGGCGGCAGCGATGGTAGCTCCCGTGGTGGAAGTAATAGTGGCGGTGGCCAATCTGGTGATGGCGGCGGCTACCAAGGAGGCACTGGTGGCGGTGGCTACCACAATAATAGCGGCAGCTACCAGAACAACGGTGGTGTCTATCATCCCAACAACTCATGTGGCTATCAAGGCAACGGTTATCAGGGTGGTGGCAGCGGCTATCACCCCAACAATTTTGGCGGCAACTACAACCGGCGGCCTCCCTACAACGACGACAACAACAACAACAACAACAACAACAACAACAACAACAACATCAACAACAACAGAGGCCGCAACTTCCAAGGCTATGATGGCTACGAAGGGAACTGTCAAATATGTAATAAAACAAATCATATTGCTAAGGATTGTGATTGGCGTTATGCTGATGACAATTTCCAGAAAAAGAAAGTTGCAACTGCAGCAGATGGGTCATATGGTGTCGACACCAACTGGTGAGGGAGCCGAAGATTAGGCTTTCTCCCACCGAGAGGCCAGTGGGAGACGAAGAATATCCAATCTGAGATCGGTTTCCAGCCGGCGCCGCCCATGCCTGGCGCACCAACTGACCTTACGAAATACCGTCAGATCCCTTGGTAGGGGTCCAAGTGTAGCTGGAAGTCTTAGATCAGAGATCGCACGAGGGTTTTGTCGGGGTTACGATCCTGACAATGAACGGCGCAAGTGTAGCACTCGGTTTTTACGAGTTCGGGCCCATCTCAAAGGAGGTAACAACCCTACGTCTCATGACCTAAGGCTTGTTTTCTCTTGTGATGTATGATTACAGGTGGTGTTGAACCCTCGCCATGGAGGAAGAGGGCGGCTTATACAGAGTGCACCTCGGCCTCTTTACTGCCAAGTTACAAGGGGGATTAATGACCATAACTACGACAGTTACAGGGGTTAATTGCCACAACTATGACAGTTAGAGGTAAGGGTAGCCATGACTGTACTTGAAGTCTGACTTAAGACTACTCGACGGTTGCAGCTTCCACATCGTATGTATGCCTCCTATGTCCGAGTGGTTATGGCTGGCCGACTGGAGGGAGGGCGTTTGAGTGCCGCCGGTGTATCCGAGTGGATCCCTTGTGATGCGCATCCGAATGCGCCCTTGGTCCAGGGACCTATAATGATGGTGTGGGGCCCTAGATGGGCCTTAGATGTCTGGTCCTTGACCCTACCAGTAGTAGGTGCCCCATCATTAGCCCCCGAATTGGTTGGGGCTTCACGGGATGAGTGAGATGAGCATTCGGATCGGTCCAAGTGCTTTAGGGGCACTCGGCATCCGTTCCCAAATGGTTATCCTTGAGTGGAACCGCAGCAGATTCTAGACTAAAGGTTTTCTGAGTGATCGGATAATGTTGATCACTGGGCAAAATTTGGTGGCATTCATGTGTCTGTCGGGAGAGATAGACTTGGGGTCCGAGTGAGGACATGCCATGGAACTCGAGTGATGAAGCCGACGCGTGCGATGACTCTCCATAGAGACGCTACTCTTTATCCCAGGGGAACGCCAGCACAGGCCATCTCCGAGTCCAGATTTATGAGGCTTGCGCCTTGGAGCCTAGTGAAAGGGCTAAGTTAACCCACGGAGGGGCGTCAAGCTCATCCCATTGTGATCTTGAAGATGACTTCAGTCGGGTGTTTTGCGTCCGAGTGCATGGTGACCCTCGAGGGGAGGTCGGTCGGGCCGACAGATGTCTCTTTGGGAAAGAAATAGCGGGCGATCAATCGGATTGACCTGCTGCTGAAATCTTTGGGTTTGAAATCGTGTGTGTGCGCGCGGAAGCGGTAACGTAGTGGCTAATGGGGCACGATGCCTCGATCTTCGGAACAAAAATCTGCCATGTGCCGCACTTTACGTGCACGCGTGACTGCCTTGGATGCCACTTGATCCAGGGATCTACGGCTGGGATCCCGCGGTGCGATTTTCACCCGTTGTAAATTCCGGACCCCCTTCCTATGAACGCCATCATCTATCTATCTGCCTTCGTCTCTCTCTGTTAGAACTTCATCGGCTGTCACCCGCATTGGGGATTGTTTAAACACATCTTCACATGTCTGTCAATGACCGTGAAGGACTCGCCGGGCGGCGAGAAGACCCACATGACCTAGCTGTGTGGAGGATTAGGGATCTAGCTCAGGGGTGGCAGCGCCTTCCCAAAGATGAGCTTCCCTGACTCCATCAACAGGTGGCAAGGCGCCTGGTTCTACTGTCGGGACGTCCCTAGAGCCAATAGCCAGTCGGGCCTTCCTCCGTACTCGGCGGAGAGGGTGAGGGCCCCCGTGTCGCTCATGGTGACAAAGGAGGAGAAGGTGGACGTGGGCATCCTGGCCAACGACATGGTCGGGGTCGTGAACGCCGACGTCAATGGAATGGATCTACTAGAGACATTCCTCAGCCGGCGGATCCAACCGCTTCTGGCCAAGGCGCACCCCATGTGGGTTTACGAGGGCTCGAGTGATCCCACTCGGGTGCACCCGGAGGAGCTGGCCAAGGAGGACGTGGGCGGTAAGATCAGAGCCATTACTTTGGCCCGAGCCAACCCATGCAGGGCCAGGAGGGTGCCCCGTATGACAAGGACACCCCACTGATTGAGGTAACCCCGTCTTTGATCAGTCAGACTGTCAGCAGGTTTTTTTTTGTGCATCTGGGTGTTGACCAGATTTGTCTCCAACGCATCTATAATTTATGAAGTATTCATGCCATGTTTGCAACAATTCTATATAGTTTTGGTATGATTTGAATGGAACTAACCCGGACTGACGCTGTTTTCCAGAACTACCGTGGTGTTGTTTTTGTGCAGAAATCAAAGTTCTCCAAATGCAGTGAACTTTTGAACAATATTTTTTGGAACAAAAGAGGCACTAGAAGCTTCGTGGGAGGAACAGAAGGGGAAGGTGGTGGCCACTAGGCACTAGGGCACGCCACCCACCTCTGGCGCGCCCTGGTGGGTAGTGAGCTCCTCGAAGACCATCTTAGCGTGAGACCAACGCCAAAAAATCCTATAAATACAGAAACCACCAGAAATAACCCTAGATCAGAAGTTCCGCCGTCGCAAGCCTCTGTAGCCACGAAAAACCAATGTGGACCCTATTCCAGCACTCTGCCGGAGGGGGAAATCATCACCAAAGGCCATCTTCATCATCCCGGCGGCCACCGTGATGAGGAGGTAGTAGTCCACCCTCGGGGCTAAGGGTTTGTACCAGTAGCTATGTGTTTAATCTCTCCCTCTCATGTTCTTTATTTGGCACGATCTTGATGTACCACGAGCTTTGTTAATATAATTGGATCATATGGTGTTTTCCCATCTCTATCTTGTTGTGATGAATTGAGTTTTACCTTTGAGATTTCATTATTATTGGATTGAATATTTTTATGGATTTGAGAGCACTTGATGTATGTCTTGGCACTCAACTCGCGGGTTTCCGAAGTGACATTGGGGTAATCTATGCATAGGGGTTGATGCACGTTCTCGTCCTTGTTTCTTCGGTAGAAATCTTGGTGCACTCTTTGAGGTTCTTTGTGTTCGATTGAGTATTATGAATCTGAAATAGTTTGATGCATATCGTATAATCAACTCACGGATACTCGCGGTGACATTGGAGTACCTAGGTGACATTAGAGTTGGTTGATGTGTATCATATGGTGTTACTTTAGTACAAACTCTAGGGCTGTTTGTGACACTTATAGGGATAGCTCAAAAGATTGATCGGAAAGAATAACTTTGAGCTGGTTTCGTACCCTACAACCAATTTCTTCTTATGTTCTCTGCTAGATAAGAACATTGGAGTGATTCTTCATCGCATGTTGAGGGATGGTTATATGATCCAATTATATTAGCATTGTCAAGAGATTGCACTAGTGAAAGTATGAACCATATGCCTCATTTTCAAGCATTGCAATACTGTTTGTGCTCACTTTTGTTACTTGCTACCTTGCTGTTTTTTATTGTTCCTATTACAAAAATCAATATCTACTATCATTACTACACTTGTATCACCATCTCTTCGCCGAACTAGTGCACCTATACAACTTGCCATTGTATTTGGTGCGTCGGGGACACAAGAGACTCTTTGTTATTTGGTTGCAGAGTTGTTGAGAGAGACAATCTGCATCCTATGCCTCCCATGGATTAATAAACCTTAAGTCATCCACTAGAGGGAAAATTGCTACTGTCCTACAGAACTGTACGCTTGGAGGCCCAACACGAGTCTACAAGAATAAAGTTGTGTACTAGACATCAAGCTCTTTTCTGGCGCCGTTGCCAGGGAGGTGAGTGCTTGAAGGTATATCTTTAGATCTTGCAATTGAATCTTTTAGTTTCTTGTTTTGTCACAAGTTTGGTTTATAAAGGAAAACTACAAAAAAAATGGAATTGAGGTTGCCTCATATTATTCATCTTTATCATGTCTTTCTTGAAAATGATGGAGCGGAAAATTGTGCTTAAGAATTCAATAAAATGTTTGGCATAAAGTCCTTTATTGTTGAGCATGATTGCAATGTTGCTAGCATGAATTCTTTGAATATCCACGATGCTAATGATATGCAAATCCATAACCTTGGGGATGCTATGATTCATGAAGATGATATTTTTAGTCCCTTGAGATTTTATGTGCAAATTTGTTATAATGATTGCATGCCTCCTATTTATGATGATTATAATGATGAAAGTGGGTTTGGAAGAGTGTAAACTCTAGGTAATGATGATCCCACTATTTTGGAGGGTGTTGAATCTTATTGTAATAATTATGAAAGTGGATTTGGAGAGGTCATGACTTTATTTAATGATGAATCCACTACTTTGGAAGAGGTTTCAATTGACTATCATAAAAAAGTTGCTATCTATGATGATTATTGTGATGATATGTATGCTATAGAAAGTAATGATATCCATGAAACTTTTCATCATGATTTTAATGCTCAAATTGATTATCCCAATCAAGTATCACATGATAGTTATTTCACTGAATTTGCTCCCACCACCATTCATGAGAATAAATTTGCTTATGTGGAGAGTAATAAAATTTCAATGCTTGTGGATCATGAAAAGAATGCTTTTATGTGATAGTTATATTGTTAAATTCATTCATGATGCTACTGAAAATTATTATGAGGTGGGAGCATATGCTTTTACATATCTCAATAATATCAAGTTTTGCATCTATGTGTTGAAAGTTTTGAAGTCATGCTTGTTTTGCATTCCTATGCTAGTTAATTCTTGTTCCCATAAATTGTTTGCTCACAAAATCATTATGAATAGGAAGTGGGTTAGGCTTAAATGTGCTTGCCATGTGATTCATGATGCTCTATTTGTGTTTCAATTCTTTACTTCTATCTGAGCATCATTGAAATCATCATGCCTAGCTAAAAAGCCATTAAAAAGCGCTTGTTGGGAGACAACCCAATATTTACCCCTACTGTTTTTGTGTGTTCACATGATTAAGCTACTGATTAATCGTGTTTTAGCTTTTTTTCAATAAAGTGCCAAGTAAAACCTTTGGGATAATGTGGATGATAGTTGACTTGATTCTGTGCAAAAATTGAAACTTCTGCACCTAGTAACAGAATTGTTTAATTCACTGGAACGTGATAAAATTTAGATTTTTTTATAGATGATTGAAGTACAAATTTCTTACGTTGTCCTATTTTTCATAATTTTTGGAGTAACATAAGTATGCTCATTGTCCAGGTCATTACAGACTGTTCAGTTTTTGACAGATTCTATTTTCAATGCATAGTTTGCTTGTTTTCTAGTTTCTATGGCTTATATTGCTCAATATAAATTGTGGAAATGATAAGTTACAGTAGGCATTGTGTGAGAACAATTATGAATCTTGTCTTTGACAGTAGCAAAGTGAATGATTTGTTTTATCATACTAACCTATCTCATGAAGTTCCGTTAAATTTTGTGTGAATTGAAGTTTTCAAGTTTTGGGTGAGATGTCGATATGAGGAGAATAAGGAGTGACAAGACCCTAAGATTGGGGATTCCCAAGGCACTCCCAAGGTAATTTTAAAGTAAGATCCAACCAACTAAGCTTGGGGATGCCCCGGAAGACATCCCCTCATTCGTCTTCAACATTATCGGTAACCTTACTTGGGGCTATATTTTTATTCGTCACATGATATGTGTTTTTCTTGGAGCGTCATTTTATTTGGTTTGTATTTTCCTACTGTTATTTAGAATAATGTTTTGTATCTTTTACTTCAATAAAAATGTTAAGTATAGGCCTTTACCATGCTTATTTTGCAAGTCTATATGTGGCTGTTTGAAAACAGAAAGTTGCACGCTAGTGCGTGAATTCTTGAGAAAAGTAAGAATATGATAAAATTTTAATTTTTTTGCAAAATAAGCTATGAATTTCTTTCTACAGTGTGTTAAATTTTCAGAACTTTTGCAGTTAAATAAGTACGAATCTCCTTGCATCCTGTACAGGCTGTCCTGTTTTGAAAGATTGCTGTTATGTTTGCATTATTTGCATATTTTGCTTGTTTAATGATTCTATTTGAGGATCAGAGTATTAAATATGCAGAGGCATTTAGTATCAAATTTTAAATTATAATTTTAGTAATTTGCTACAGTAGAGAATGATAAGGTTATTGCATTGATTTATACTAACTTATCTCACAAGTTCTTGTTGAGTTTTGTGTGGATGATGTTTTTAAGATTTAGGGAAACCGTGATATGAGAGGAATGAAGAAGACACAAGAGCTCAAGCTTGGGTATTCCCAAGGCATCCCAAAGTAATATTTCAATAATTTTCATGCATCTAAGATTAGGGATGCCCCGGTAGGGATCCCACCTTTCTTCATCAACAATTATCAGTTAGTCTCGGTTGAGCCTAAGCTTTTGCTTCTTCACATGAGATGATCTATTCTTGGAATGTCATTTTATTTTTATTTTGCTTGCTGTTTTAATAAAATACTTAGATCTGAAAGCTTTTAAATGAGAGAGAGTCCTCAACTAGCTACCCATTTACTTAACTACTCGCTTGATCTTCACTTATATCTTTTTGGAGTAGTTTGTCATTTACTCTTGTGCTTCACTTGTATCCTATGAGTAAATTGGTGAGTGAATTGAATGTCATGAAGTTGAAATTATATGTTCGTATCATGCCTAGTAGTAGCTTCACATTGGGTTTAGAAAGTGAAATCTATTGAAGCTTGACAATCACAATATTGGTCCTACAAGCAATTCATGAATGATTAGTATAAGGAAGAGAACTTTCACATACAAATATATTATCTTGGACATCTTCTATAATTGTGAATACCCATTAATTATTTTCAAACTTGAGCAAATTAGTTGAAGTTGGACAAGGAAGACAACGTAATGAGTTATGGTTGTGTATATTTGCAAAGAAGTTATATGGTTATGGATCCTCTAACATGTGGTGTTTCCTTAGGATCTTTTGCTAGCCAAAAATTCGTACAAAGTAGAGATACTACCTGTGCATCCAAAAACCATTAAACTCAATTTATTGCCATGAATGTCCACCATAACTGCCTATGGATTGAAAAAGATCCTTCAAGTAAGTTCTCATCGGTGCATAAAGTAATAAAAATTGCTCCTAAATATGTTTGATCTTTTATTGTAAGGGAAAATAAGCATTATACAAACTTGTGATGGCAAAGTAATAAAAGCGACATACTTCATAATAAAGGTTGCTATCATAATGGGCAATATAACGTGACGTTCCTTTGCACTAAGAGCTTGTGCATCCAAAAATAAAAAGCGCATGACAACCTCTGCTTCCCTCTGCGAAGGGCCTATCTTTTAATTTTAAGTATTTACTTTTATACAAGAGTCAATAGTATCCATTCTCATTTCAACCACAATTAATCTCTAGTTGGCAAGCATCATGTGGTGGGGAAAGATCCAGGCACATATGGCCAGTCAACTATGTTTTATCATGATTTATTATTGTTGACAATTATCTCGATGATAAATGAGTTGGGAGGCCAAACATTAAGCCCCTACCTTTCTCTGTGTTTGATGGATGCCATTGTTCTAAAAATATGCTTTGAGTACTAGCAATCATAGAAGACTATATGACAATTGAGTAAGTGGAGCTCTTACTTAGACTTTGTTGAATAAGTTGAATTGCAATTGCTTGGTGACTGAGAACATAGGTTGTTAAGTTTCAAGAGAATGCATTGTTTGAACCATAACATGTGAATTGATTGCTACTTTATCATGATGAGTTTTATGAGAAAGAGTTGCTGTTATGATGCTAGGAAAGTGATGGAAATTATCATTGATCAAACTTATGCACTATACTAGCATTCACACTTCATAAATTATTTCTTTTACCATTTACCTACTCGAGGACGAGCAGGAATTAAGGTTAGGGATGATGATACGTCTCCAACGTATCTATAATTTATGAAGTATTCATGCCATGTTTACAACAATTCTATATGGTTTTGGTATGATTTGAATGGAACTATCCCGGACTGACATTGTTTTCAGCAAAACTACCGTGGTGTTGTGTTTTTGTGCAAAAATCAAAGTTGTCCAAATGCAGCGAAACTTTTTGATGATTTTTCCAAACAAAACAGGCACTAGAAGCTTCATGGGAGGATCAGAAGGGGAAGGAGGTTGCAACTAGGCACCAGGGCGCGCCACCGCCCTCTGGCGCGCCCTGGTGGGTAGTGGGCCCCTCGAAGCCCATCTCAGCGTGAGACCAATGCCAAAAAATCCTATAAATATATAAACCCCCAGAAATAAGCAGAAGTTCTGCCTCCGCAAGCCTCTGTAGCCACGAAAAACCAATCCGGACCCTATTCCGGCACTCTGTCGGAGGGGAAAATCGTCACCGGAGGCCATCTTCATCATCTCGGCGGCCACCATGATGAGGAGGGAGTAGTCCACCCTCGGGGCTTAGGGTTTGTACCAGGAGCTATGTGTTTAATCTCTCTCTCTCTTTCTCTCTCTCTCTCGTGTTCTTGATTTGGCACGATCTTGATGTACCACGAGCTTTTTTAATATAATTGGATCATATGGTGCTTTCCCCTCTTTATCTTGTTGTGATGAATTGAGTTTTACCTTTGAGATTTCATAATTATAGGATTGAATATTTTTATGGATTTGAAAGCACTTGATATATGTCTTGGCACTCAACTCGCGGATTCCCGAAGTGACATTGGGGTAATCTATGCATAGGGGTTGATGCACGTTCTCATCCTTGTTTCTTTGGTAGAAATCTTGGGGCACTCTTTGACGTTCTTTGTGTTGGATTGAGTATTATGAATCTGAATTTTTTTGAAGCATATCATATAATCAACTCACGGATACTCGTGGTGACATTGGAGTGTCTAGGTGACACTAGAGTTGGTTGATGTGTATCGTATCGTGTTATTTTAGTACGAACTCTAGGGATGTTTGTGACAATTATAGGGATAGCTCAAAAGATTGATCGGGAAGAATAACTTTGAGGTGGTTTCATACCCTACAAACAATTTCTTCTTATGTTCTCCGCTAGATAAGAACTTTGGAGCGATTGTTCATCGCACGTTGAGGGATGGTTATATGATCAAACTATATTAGCATTGCCGAGAGATTGCACTAGTGAAGTATGAACCCTAGGCCTCATTTTCAAGCATTGCAATACCATTTGTGCTTAATTTTTTTACTTGCTACATTGTTGTTTTTTATTGTTCCTATTACAAAAAGCAATATCTACTATCATTACTACACTTGTATCACCATCTCTTCGCCGAACTAGTGCACCTATACAATTTACCATTGTATTTGGTGTGTTGGGGACACAAGAGACTCTTTGTTATTTGGTTGCAGGGTTGCTTGAGAGAGACCATCTTCATCCTATGCCTCCCACGGATTGATAAACCTTAAGTCATCCACTTGAGGGAAAATTGCTATTGTCTACAAAACTCTGCGCTTGGAAGCCCAACACGAGTCTACAAGAATAAAGTTGCATAGTAGACATCATGACCCTGTGATATATTTCTTTCTTTCCTCAAAGCTTTCAGCAGTTGGTCTCCCTAGTGTTGGCGGTTGACCGGTCGCCAGAGGACGCGTCGAGCGACACGGAGCGTCAACGCTCCAAGGAGAGCTATGAGCAAGAGAAGGAGGGGAGTGACGAGGAGGGGGGAGAGCGACACTGAGGAGGGCAAGGAGGCCGTGTCCTCTCCATCCGAGACCATCCCAAAGGAGCGCCGCACCAAGGCGCAAAATGGTCCAAGTGCTCGTGCGGGCGGTGCTCGAGTGCCGACTGATCCGAAGCCGGCAGCTTTGCCCCCCGCCGCGCGTAACACGAAGCGTGGGCGGGCGGAGGCTGCCGACTCAATGGAGAAACAACCCAATCAGATTTTGGCCAAGCCTCGAAAAGTTGCCGAGCCAAAGATTAAGCTGGTGGTGCCAGTGGCTTCGACGTAAGTGCCTTCACTGAGCTTCCTTTTGGTGCGATTTTGACTCGGCTAACGGCCAAGTGACTTTTCGATTTGCAGCAATGAGACATCGACGACCTCGTTGGATCCGAATGCTCCCAAGCAGGGCCAGACGGAGGGTGACGCCGTGGATGCCGCTACCTCCAAAGGTACTGATCCACCGAGTGGTTTATCTTTCGAGTATTGTTCTATTGGTTGTTGAACTAACACTTCATCTCGTGTGCTCATGTAGTGCCGACTGAAATCATCCAGCTGCATGACGATGACAAAGCCGACCCGCCGAACTCAGAGTCTGACAAGAGGATGCCGACAGACACTGATGTGATTATGCGAGAGGCTTATCCTAGCCGGAAGGACCACGCTTCTCATGCCAAGTCCGTCGCGAAGCCCACAGGCCCAAGTCTTCTGGCCCAGTCCGGCTCTGTGCTTATGAACGTGGCACCCACGTCCCAGTGTGTGCCCGTGCTGCACTCGGCTCCAATCGCCACCTTCACGCTGCATAGGGTCCCGGAGGACCAGGTGGGGGCGAGCAAGGAGGCTTTGATCCAAGTGAAGTTGATGAACGAGCGACTGGAGGAAGCGTACGACACGAGCGAAGCGCTACACACCAATGTCCAAGTGCCATCGTAAGTACGATTTCCAATCAGAGTCTTGGATTTTTTACTCTTCGTCCTTCGAATGGGTGCACTACAAAAAATACACATCCGTGACATTTTGGGCCGAACGAAATTTTTTCTGCCATGCTTATGACACTTCTATGACGATAATTGTGACAAAACCCGATATCATCATAGATGTGGTGGGCTCCTACTTCTGTGACAAAAAATCATGACAGAAAATGGGCTTTTCGTCCTGGGCGGGCCGGAGACGCAGCTGCATGACATTCTTTGGGCCGTCCATGACGGAAAAAACCGCGGGAGAAGCGAGGGCGAGGAAAATATCGGGGAGTTCCGGTTACGGTGGGTGGTCGGGGCCGAGCGATGCACGGAGGTTTGCGCGTTTCTCTCGTACACGTACGCACATGTGTGCGAGGCGTTGCGCTCTAACTGAACTTGAGAATTGCATTGGGCTCTAACTGAACCCGAGCGATTGCACTAGCTACGTTACCGTACCCCGATCGATCCCTTGCTGTTAACTGAACCTGAGTGATTCCTTCGCTACTGCTGCTAACTAAAGCTGATAGAACCCTGCTGCCTCCTTCCC